>NW_024412421.1:5772788-5992203 GCF_014898765.1 Herpailurus yagouaroundi
AATCATACAAAAATTATATAGAGTTAAAGAAAGAGATGAATCTTTACCAAAGCCCATCCCGTGAAAAAAAGACTCACACTCACAAATATCATTGTGAAATTTTGGATCAATAGAGGTCCTAAAATAAAAGACACTAAAAATAAAGTAAAAAATCCTAAAAGCTCCTGGGTATATAGAAAAAAAAAAAAAATACTAGATTAGCCACAATGAATCCAAATTTGATGGCATCGTTTTGTTACTGACTCTGGATGTGAGAAGACAATGGAGCAATATATTCAAAGTGCAGAGACAATTGTTTTTGAATCAAGAATTCTATACCTAGCCAAACTATCATCTCACTGTAAGGGGACAAGACAGTATTTTCAAACCTTTAGGGAACATTCAGAAAGTATCAAAATGCATCCATTCTGAGAAAGGAGCTCCATAGTAATTAATCCCAGGATATTAGCTGTGCAGAAGACCTAGAAATCATTTGGTTCACATCAAGTCACTAGGTTCTTTTTTTTTTTTAATTATTTATTTACTTTTGAGAGAGACAGAGCCGAGCATGAGCAGGGGAGGGGCAGAGAGAGACAGAGACACAGAATTCAAAGTAGGCTCCAGGCTCTGAGCTGTCAGCACAGAGTCCAATGTGAGGCTTGAACTCACAAGCTGTGAGATCATGACCTGAGCAGAAGTTGGATGCCCAACCAACTGAGCCTCCCAGGCACCCCTCAAGTCATTAGGTTCTAAGAAGAAAGTCAGCAAAAAAAGAATGGTGTAGATCTCATGAAATAGAAATAGTAAGAAACTAAGACAAATTCTGACACAGCAAGAAGTTAGGCATGCATTGAATACATTGCTTACGTTTGATCAAGATGAAAAGAGCCTAAGATATTGTTTAATCCACATTTTCTAGATACAAAATTTGAGGTCTGAATGGGACAGCCATTTTGGGGATGACACACTGTTCAAATGTTTTGTTTGATTTCAAATTTTCCAAAAATATTATTCTCTACTGTGGTTCATGGAAATATTCTTTTTTTTTCCTTTCCAGCTGTATAACCAAATAATTTTGTTAAAAGGGTCTCTCAGGTCTAATGTGTGAACATGATGTCTAACATGATGTCTAACACTGAATTGTGGGGAAAATGCTTTTTAAGGCAACCATCCAAAATTCAAATGACAAAGAAACAAAAACCGGCATCTATCAGCAGCAAAAACAGCAATCAAGCCAAATCAAACCAGAAGGTAGGTATGTGGAGCTTCGAATGACATATGCCATTGTGCAATCGATAACAATACCAGTAAGAAAAATCCATTTGCCTTTGACGCAAAGCCCATTCTCTTTTGAGTGGTGAAAAAGTCATGACACTAAACTTCTAGAAAGGAGACATAATTCAGATATCCTTCCTTGTTCTTCAGGAAGCAATGTTTACATAGTTGTATCACTGAACATAACATTTCTGAAATGACAGTCAAGCCATTAGCAATCTTGAAAAATTGACTAGCAAAATATCCAAATAGTATAACTCAGAGATTTGAGAGAAATTATCTAAAGTTGCTGGAACAAGGGATAAAAATTTAAGTATATCATTTGATATTGCAGTGATATAACTTTCAAATTCTGGGTAACAGAGAGGTTAAGGGATGCTACACATGTGCTAAATTTGCACTTTTATGGCAAAGATTCTCAGTTGGTGGATAATATCCAGAGTTGATTCACCAGGAAAGAGTAGTTATAGCATAGTCGGCTTACAGAGGTAACAAGAGAACTAATGCAGAAATGTTAAAAGTTGGTGTTTGGGGAGAAGAATGGTGGGTGGAATGGGGAGGGGCAGAGGACCATTTCTTTTTATTACAAACTTTCAGCTATTGTTGTTTGCTGCTGGTGGAATTGCTACTGTTTCACGTGCATACCGCATCCATATATACCCACATATGTTATCTTTAATGCTAAGGCACAGCACATGGAATTTCTATGAATACTACATGGAATTTCTACGAATACTATACAAGAGTTTCTTCATATTCCTAATTTCTTTTACCAATATTAATTCCTTTTTCCTTGGACAGGTATGTCACTTGAACTCCAGCCTATGAGATTCCTTCCATGCGATTTGCCCCCTTTTGTGTAAACCTCATATCCCTGTCTTCCTCCTTCTCAAGTTTTATAGACCTTCTTCTTGGTTCTGGAGGCCCCCAAAGTTATTTGCCTCAGGGCTTTTACATTGGCTTTTCCCTATTCCTTGGGAGACTCTCTCGGGCCTTCTTTAGACATGTCTTTCCACATCGCTCAGGTCTCTGCTCAATATCACCTCTTCAGGAGGCCCTTCCCTGTATCTCTTGTTAGACACAACTCTCTTTTCACTTTTCAGGAAACTCATTTTCTGTGAAATGTATATTCATATTCAAGAGTGTATCCACATGCTTATATGCCTTTTGAATAGTATTTATAAATCGAAATAGAATGAACCCAGTGCATCTCAAATCCAGCTGATAAATAAGACATTACTGCATGTTGGAAGCCCTGGTGGGTCTCTAACCAATTTTCTTCCCCTCTTTCTTCCTCAGACTTAGCAATACTGATGAATTTCATGTTAATAACGGCCAAGCTTTCTTTATATTTTTCCTTTATCACAGCCGTATATGTATTCTTGAACATTTCATTGTTTGGTTTTGCCCATTTTTGAACTCTCCATAAATAGAATCATTCTACAGAATTCTATAGACTCATTCTATAGTTGCTATTTCATTCAATGTATCTTTGATATTGACTGATGTTGATGTGTGTAGCTACAGTTTATTGGTTTTCATTATGAATATTATTCTATTATCAGACAATACCACACTTTATTCCCTCTGCTACAGGTGAGCATTTGGATTTTTCCAGATCTTTGTTATTGTGAACAACGATCCTATAAATGTCTTTGTACATATTCTGGCCTTGGCAAGACTTTCTCCAGGATTGGAGTGGTGGCATCACCGGCCATATGCATGATCACCTTTGGTCTAAACACAGGTTGAACACACAAATAAACTATTCTTGCCATATAAGTTATACATAGAGTCACTGACTTAAAAATAGAAAAAGTGATGAAAGAGGAAGACTTGATCATGAGTAAACAAGAAGGTAGCAGAGATGAAGAAATGGAGTGTGGGGGAGGGGAAGTATGCACGCGTTAAAAAAAAAAAAAGGATGCAGTGAAGTTGGAAATTAATGGAGCTACGGAGGCAGAGGTAAATGCCTCATAGCATGAGGGCATGAGTACAATGTCCCTATTTAGGAGGGTGGAAAGGAGGGTAACGAAAAGGAGCCAGAACGGAAGGTCACGTAAAAAACAATTCCTTGCCCCAGTCACCAGGTGGCAGGATTGACCCAGGACAGTGTAGTTGCTACTCTGCTTTCAGGTGTGAGGAAAAGCACCAGCCAGTGTCAGATGATTTATGAATGTCAAGTGTCGCCAGAAATGAGTACATTGGTGCCTTTGTAAGTTAGGCGCTTACAATTTTGGAGACTCTGTTGTCTATACGGTCTCTGTTATGGTGACCTAGACATTGAAATATTAGTTGGCAAAACGATGGATATAGGTGATTTTGTTTGAATTCTGCTGCTCGGCTTCCTTCCCAAAACAAGCAGTGTTTGGTGACGGAACGATTTAATCGACACACATATTTGTGTCTAATATAAAGTATGTTCTTATCTCTTCTTTTCTGACCATAGACTACATCTCACGGATATTTAACACACCCTTCTACAAATCCAGTTTTAAAATGGCAGTTGGTAGGCTTCAAGTCTGAGTTACTTTTGACTGAATTTGATGAAGAGTTGATGATTATTTGCTTAAGCCGTAATCAAATAAATCAGCTGCCCACAGGCTTCAGGAGCAACATGTAGGTAATTAACTTTCCAAAAGTTGAGACCAGTGGCGTGACTTGGCTGACAGGATCAATGAAGGATTCTCTGTGCCAAGTTTAGTACCTAATCAAACTTCACGGGCTTCGAGTGGTGAACCCAACTCCAACCCATCAGCATTCAAGACTATTTGCCTTTGATAAAACATCATTTCCTCTTTCTAATGAAGAAAAAACAAATGATGTTTTAAGATTTTTTTTTCTTTTAAGAAAAAGAAAGAAGTGAAATGGGCTTTAGATGTTAAATGCTTCTTCCTGAACAACTTAACACGTAAATAGGTCAAACAAATAAGTGAAAGGAAAGGAAAAGGGGGGGGCAGCTATCGAGAGAGTTGAGACAAGAGTCTAGGAGATTGTCTTGGTGAGTTCAAGGAGTTAACAGTAAGGAGCGCTTTGTTTCTCAGGAAAAAAATAGTAATGCTGACTTTGACTTTCTCTGGATTGGGTTGGGGATAGAGAATACCGAAGGACTTGTGATTCACCTTACTTCAGAATCCAGCCATCTTGAATTGGTTGGGAGAAGATGAACTTCTATAGTCCATGGAAGAGTCCGCTGGTCTCACTTGGAGATCACAGTCTTTGATTTCTGTCCAAAAAGGGATGAAATGGACCCCCGAATAAGTTTCATGGTTTCAAGTATCCACTCCTTTTTCTGGGCTACTGAGGCCCAGGGGCAATTTTGGAGTATCCCCAAAAGCGTATCCTTTCTCTCTTCTCCTAGTGCGTCTCTGAAAAAACCACAAACAACTTCAGATCCAACCTACAACTTGTTCATCTGAATGATTAATCTCAACAGAGATTTATCAACAGGAGAAATTCTTTATGACTCGAAGTGCTTTCCTAATTCATATGTAGTACACCTCTGATCCCAAGGGGCTCGAAAAGTGCAGTAATTACCCAGAAATGCGTTGCTCAGAGTGTTTTATTGCAGTTACAAAATGAAATGTATACATAAAAATTAGGAGAACCGTTAGATGCAATGTATTAACTAGGTATTATGGGCATCCTGGCTGTGGCTATGACATCATCCAAAGCCAATCAGAAGTCTCCTAGCAACCTGCTTCTAACCACAATTCATAACCAGGTCGTATTTCAGGGCCTGCTTCTTTCACAGAAATTGTTCATAAAACAAAATAAAGGCCTGTAATGTACATGAAGCTTATCTGATCTGACTGTTTACATTTCACCGCACTCTCCAGAGCTCTCTTTTCTTCTCCAAAATAGGAAATTCCCTTTGAAGAAAAAGGGAAGATATTATTAAAAATAGAAAATTCTTTTGAAACTATATCCTAGGATCATACTAAAACCTGGGAGTCTGAGGAACTAAAGGGAGAGGTTATTTCCAGAGAAAACTGTAACCTTACTGAAACAGAAGAATATGAATTATTACTGTTACTATGTGCAGTATTATTATATTACTGTAGTATGCATTATAAAAAAATTGCTTGCTCCTCAGGATTTTGCAAAATAAATTATGTTTTCTGACCACAGAATGAATTATTTCAGTTATATATGTGACAAATGTGGTCCAAAGGGTAGAAAAAAAATCTACCTCTGGGAGAACGGAAATAGTAGGATTTGCAGACAAAAAATTAAATTGTTGTTTTTCCCACCATACTGATTTTCATCATTCATTCATGACATAACCACCCTAAGATTTGCCCAGATCTCAATGATGTCTTTCCTCATTATCATCTGTTATTTTTTTTCAGAAAATACTTTTTTTTTAATGCTTATTTATTTTTGAGAGAAAAAGAACGTGAGCGGGGAAGGGGCAGGGAGAGGGAGACACAGAATCTGAAGCAGGCTCCAGGCTCTGAGCTGTCATCACAGAGCCCGACGCCGGGCTTAAACTCACCAATGGTGAGATCAGGACCCGAGCTGAAGTCAGATGTTTAACCAACTGAGCCACCCAGGTACCCCTGTTCTGAATTTTTAAAAGTTTTCCATTAAAATAAATACACATACAGGAAAGCAAACAAAGAATAATATAATCTCTGGATGTATTAAAATGTTAAAAAAAAAAAAAGGTTCCAATTTTTCTGCTCTTCCTTAAATTCAAATATCCAAATTTGATTTGAAATAACTAGTTTCATTTTAACAAACTTAAAATAGCATTTAAGGGACGCCGGGTGGCTCAGTCGGTTGGGCGTCCAACTTCAGATCCGGTCATGATCTTACGATTTGTGAGTTCGAGCCCCACATCAGGCTCTGGGCTGACAGCTCAGAACCTGGAGCCTGCTTCAGATTCTGTGTCTCATTCTCTCTTTGTGCCCCAACCCCACTTGTGCTCTGTCTCTCTCTGTCTCTCAAAAATAAATAAATGTAAAAAAAAAAAAAAAAAGAAAATAGCATTCAAGTATGAAAAGATTCTGATATTTTCAAACATTAATTTCTCTGAATTCCCCCATTGACTTTCACACTGGAATAGGACTAAGGTAGAAAGAGCTAGCTGCCAAATATCCATTCTTCTCCTTTTCCCTATTAACAGTAGCTTGATTTGGGGCTTAACGCAAAATACAACTTTCCTAGCCTTACTTGTAGCTAAGTATGGCCATGTGACTAAATTCTGGCCAATGAACTGTAAGTAGGAGTGTGATAGAAACTTCCAGAAAGGTTCATTAAAATCAGACTTCATCTCCACAGAGAAGCCAAAGCAGCCACCACGCCAGCCCTGGATAGCCTGCACCGATTACATTAGAGAGAAAAAACCCTCTACAGTTGGAGATGCTGCTAAAACTTGGGATTTTGCTTTCACACAGAGCCAGACTTGATTCAGAAGTTTCCTCCAAGGAGACGTCACCATCTCGGAGCTGGATGGGAATTAAGCAGCCATTTACGAGTCCCATACTGTGTCATGTTAAGAGGTATTTTTCCATACATGATCTCATTTAACCCTCCCAACAACGCCCTGACATAAATATCATTGTCCCCAGTTTTGAGAAGAGGAAACTGAAAACATTCAGTTTCAGGCTACATGTAACATGAATAGTAGTTTCATGCTACACATGTAACATGAACAGGTTCAATCCCAGGTCCGTCTGTGCACTTAACTGCTACATTATGCGGACCCTCATCCCACATGTCATCCTAAAAGGCCATGAGGTCCCACTGGGCCTTGAAATTCTGCAGAACAATGGACAGGAAGGGACATCCTCAAGCACTTACTGTGTCGTATATAGGACTCTGTTTATCACGACCTGGGGATTACCAATGCACGGAGAGAAGAGTTGTGGCTGGCCTCTATGCTCATGGGCTTAGGACAGAGTTAATCAGTGGGCAGACATGTGGTGGCCTCTGGAATGCCCATCACAGCCCCTTCTCTTCCTGAGGGAGAATCAGGAAACTTCTTGCTTTGCCCTCAAGCGAACTTCTTTTCTGTAATGTCTTTCATTATTTTGTCTAATAAGATCAGAGCGATAAAGGTAAACACTGTATTGTCTTGCCCTACACAATAGGGGAAAATAAAGGATTCTATCTTCTGACTCTATGTAATATTTGATTTTTCAGTAGGAATACAGCAAATGATGACAGCCATGTGTAGAAGTAAATGTTGGTGTTCACCTAAGAGGGGTTGTGATGTGTAGAGTAACATGAGCATCTTTGACAGGCAGAATATTTTGGGCAAAGTGAAATCTTTCTGTTCATCCATCTGGACCAAACCTGGCTATGTTTTAAGGGGTTTCTGTTGGTTTATAGCGCTTCATGCTTTGCATTCATGAGTCCCTGGCTGAACTAGGTCCCTTCATCTTGTAACTGTTCCTTTTTTCCTACTAGCATCCCATGGCCTGTGCAAGTCCCCAAGATGCTGCAGAAGGAAAAGATTTGACTCCAAGTGGCTAGCACAGTGTTGAGAGGGAGTACGCATATGTTGACCGATAACAAACTAGAAAAGGAGAAAAACAGAGTGGTTAAGCACTGATGGGGGAGGCAGATGGCCTGGGTCTGTTTCCTGACTCCTGGTGCACGTGGGACGTATGACCTCGCATGAGTCACTGGACCTCAGCGAACCTCTTCCGTAAAGTGGAGAGGATACCAACACTTTCCTGAAGACTCGGTGAGAGAATTCAATGATGCATCTAATAGACACCCTGTAAGCAGCAGCTCCTGCCTTCCATTTTCTTGGTCTTTGTTCCAGGGCAGTTCGCCAGAAGGGGGCACTGTGGAACCACCCACTTCCTCTAGGCAACCTTGAATTCCGATTTGTTGATAAGTCAGTTGTGGGAAATGCTTGATCTACTCTATTTTCTCCTTTCCCCTCGCCTTTCCCTTCTTCTAAAAGGCATGATGGAGAGAGCACTCTGTATAAATCTTGGGACGAAAGTGAAAACAACTCCTCCCTAGCCAGTAGAGTTCAAGTCGGCCAGTGCCCTGAAGGCGCCATGTAGTGGCTTGAAGCCACCAACCCGGACAGGGACGCTTCAAGCTTTGCCCTTAGCCCAAATGCAATCTGCTTCCTCTGTTTATATGGCTATCTCTTTCTGGCACCGGGAGCAGAGGCTGACTTATTCATATCTGTACCTCTAATACCTAGCTTAGCACTGAGTACCGAGCAGCCGCTCAATAAATATTTGTTGAAGAAATATTTGAATGGCAAAAAATGAACTAAACAAACCATCCGGTTTGTCCCAGAACTCACATCACCCCTTTCAATTCTGCGCTTTCCCATAATCAGCAGGAGCTATTTAAGGCAATAGAGAGATTCTCACTAAAAGAAAACCAGTGTTTCATCGTGAGGTAGAAGAAGCTTCCGTGTCCTGACTTAGATTATTATGAAACTTTCCTAGCGAAGCAGAGAAGAAAAATTAAGTAGCGAGTGAGAGGGAAGAAGAGATGAAGAGACAGCTTACACGGCCCGCCTGTCCCGCGGTGGACAGAGTACCTCCAAGCTGGCTTAGAGGCCTCACTCGGACAAAGGAAAGGGCTCTTAACTTGTAAGGGTGGGTGTGTCCGCTCGGGACTCTTTGTCTCCTGGGTCCCAAAGGAGAAGGAATTTCCATTTATCTGTCCCATCCAATTGCTGGGTACCTGCTTAGCCTCCATCAGAACAAAAATCCATTATCAGTGACCATTGGTCTCCGAAAATATGCTGCCTAGTTTTGTTGCTCAAGGGCCTTATTAAAAAAAAAAAAAAAAAAAAAAAAAAAAAGCAAGCCCTGCTCCCCAGTTGCCTCAAAATTATGTCAAGATCCCCTCTCCAGTCTACTTTGTTTGGTATATAATCAAAGAAAATGTCCTTAGCACTAGAGTTTTTTTGTGTGTTTTTGTGTTTTTCGTTTTTGTTCTGTTCTTGTTTGTTTGTTTTTTTTAAAGAAGAAGCTGTCTGAGGCTTCTTAAGCTCGTTTGTCTCTACCATCTCCTCTCTGACTTCCGAATGGTCTTTACTACTGTGTCCCCCAGCCCAGACCACCATGGCATGAGTTGCCATTAATATGTCATTTCCCTTTCCTGTTATCACAATATCAAGGACCTTCGCGTTGACCTTTCTATCAAAACATCCTTTGTTTAGAATGAAAAGCTATTCACTGTTAGACTCTTATCTATAGGGTTTAGCCAGAGGATCAAATCCAAAGAGCAGAATTCGTTTACTTTGTATTAAATGAGCTCAGTTAAGAAGTCTCAATTTTGGCAGAAAGGTGCATTAATCACAAGGAAAAGAACAGATCTCGCTTTTCACAGCTTCTGGTTTACTTTCAATACAGTTACACAGTGAGGCTTTTGTTCCTGAAAAGTAGCACTGTATTTAAATACAGTAAATATAACAAAATTGCCTTCTTAAAATTACACAAGAGTTCCTCCAGCTCAGGATATGCCCATAATGACCTCAGTGTTGCACGAATAACTTTACGGCTTCAAAAAGGCTCTAAATTAGTTTGGACAGATGGGTTTTATCCCGGGGAAATCAATGAGTTTTTGTGAGTCTGACTTAATTTTTATGCAGCTAGCACTTTGAGATGAAATTAAAATATGTATGAAAAACATATTAAAGTTTCCCTTGGGTCTATAGTTGTTTGTACATTTACAAGGTGTTAAAGAGATGATTTAAAAACTAACTCTATAAGGGATCAATGCAAGCAGACCATGATTTATGGTCTTTCGTGACATTTTTGACACTTTAGGCCTAATGTCTTGTGCGTGTTGAACCGCTAATTATCTTTTAATTCATAAGGGCTTCGTGGTATTTTATAAGTGTAATATAATATATAGGGCTGGATCACATAGAAAAGCTCAGAGAACAACATGCTTTACACGTTTGGTTGAGTGGCTAACACGTGTAAGCAAATTTGGGCCGAACCTGGCTGGAAACACTTCTTGATGCCGTAAAATTGAACCAGTGCCTTTACCTGCCCGGCTCTAGGAAAAATCACAGATTTACTCTTTGTTAAGGTATGTGCAGGGTTAAGGCCTCAGTGGATTAGAAATCATATTTCTAATACAGACCAAATAGTTATCCCGTGCCTGGAATACGGTAGGCACGCAATCAATCTTGACGGAATGAATCAGTAATTGAATGGTAACTGAATCGGAGGTGTATTTCATTCTAGCTTTTCTCTTTCCTTCCAAATCCGATTATTCAGCAAGGGGCATCTGGTGATACAATACATACTTCCCAAACATGCCCTGTACAGCAGACGGTGTTCTAGGCACTGGGCGGGGAGGGGGCAAGAAAACTGTAAGGTCCGGCTGACGGGGAGCTCACAGCCTGAGCTCCCAAGTCACAGTAACGCCTTGAGGAATGTCTGTTTGGGTCTGCTAAGGAATTCTCTAATTAGCCTCCCCAAATGGGGCAGGAGTCCTTCAGGGCCTGGGCACCACGAAGAGGAGAGGAGGCCCCTTCTAGGTACATTTTATGATCGTTCTCTACCGTTCCCAGTTTATACCAGCCCTCGGAGGTAAGGATTGATATCAAACCCGTATTACAGAGGAGGAAACCAAGTCCTAGAGTAGAGTGGCTGCTATTGATCACGAAGCTGGGAAGAAGCTGAGGCAGGCAGGCTGACTGCAAGACCACATTCTCAACCACCACACCGTACATATATTTGGAATCTTCTGAGCACAGTCTGGGGAACCTGTGTGGGGCCCAAGAGCCCTCTCTGTGAGTGCTGGGACCAGCATGGGACGCTGGTCTCAGGAAGCAACAGCCTCGTAGGGCAGTAAGACAAGTAAGCGCCTAACTAGGCACAGCACAGGGTAGATGGGGCTGAGTATCAAGAGACAGGGGAAGGGCTGCTCCTACGAAGGAGAACGTATCCAGGCGGGGGGAAGAGAAGAATCACACAGGATATGGATTTATGGAGCCACGTATCAGGAAGGCGTTCAAATGAGAATCCCGGGAAATCCAATCCTCCGCGCCTGCGATTTTCCTCATGCAAGAAAGTCTGGGGGTGCTGCAGACGTGCGGATAAGAGCTAGAAGGTCTAGTTTAGCCAAAGCATAGCAGGTGTGGGGCAGTTAAGTGGGGACTGCAAAGGCATATTGGGATAGAATCACAGATTCCCTTGCCTTGAATACCTACTCTCTTGCAAGGTAGATTTTATTTATTTATTTATTTATTTAACGTATTTATTAATGTAATTTACTTATTTATTTATCTTGTAAGGTACATTTTAATTCTAGAGATAGCAAGAGTGCATGAATAGTATTTTGGGTTATTTTTTTTTTTTCAACCTTATTGAGAGAAAACTGATGCACAACAAATTGCACTATTTAAAATGTTTGACTTGCTGAGCAGCAACATGCGAATACACCCAGGAAATCATCACCGCAATCAAGAAAATGAATATTTACATCACCCCTCGCCTAAACTTCCCTCCCGCTCCTTTGTAATCATCTCTCTTTCCACCCCTGCCTCCAGGCGATCATTGATCTGCTTTTTCTCACTATAGATGAGCTTGCATCTTCTGGAGTTTTTGAGATTCACTTATTTTGCTGCGTGAATCAATAGTTGTTATTATTATTATTATTATTATTGCTGAGTGGTATTACTTTATCCGTTCACCTGTTCATGAACATTTGGGTTGATTCCAGTTTCTGTTACTAATAACTCGCTGTGAACACTCATGTGTAAGACTTTGGGTGGGTGTGCCTTCGTGGGTGTGCAATGGTCTCTTTCTGTCATTTTAATTTGAAACTCCTTAATAACCAATGATGCTGAGCATCTTTTCATGTGCTTATAGTCTGTTCTTCTATTTTATTTGATGAAGGGTCTGCTTGCATTTTTACTCATTTTTTTTTAAAAAATGAGTTGTGTTCTTATCACTGAGTCCAATGAGTTCTTTATATATTCTGGATACAAGCCTGTTGTCTGATATATGTGTTGCAAATATTCTCTCCCGGGTGGTGGCTTATCTTCCTTTTAACAATGCCTTTGGAAGAGCAAAAGTTTTTTAGGTTTTGCATTTAGGTCTAGAATCCAGTTTCAGTAAATTTTTTTTAAAGATTTTTTTTTAAGTTTATTTATGTATTTTGAAGGAAGGGGTGAGAATGAGCTGGGGAGGGGCAGAGAGAGAGGGAGAGAGAGAATCCCAAGCAGGCCACACACTGTCACCGTGAGATCATGACCTGGGTCAAAACTAAGAGTCAGCTGCTTAACCGATTGAGCCACCCAAGGAGCCCCTCACCCTGAGTTTCTTTTGATGTATGATATGAAGTAAGGGTTGATGTTCTTTTCTCCCCCCCACACCCAAATAGATATTCAATGGATTTGGCATTATTCGTTGAAAAGACTTTCCCCTTTCCATTGAATTGCCCCAGAACTTTTGATGAAAATAGATTGGTCGTATATGTGTAGGTCTATTTATGAAATCTCTATTCTATTTCATTGGTCTCTGTATCTATATATTTTTTAATATCAATTTATCTTTATTAGGGTAGATTCAAATTAAGTCTCGGGGTGCTTGGGTGGTTCTGTCGGTTAAAGCATCCAACTCTTGATTTTAGCTCAGGTCATAATCTCATGGTTCGTGGGATGGATCCCTGTGTTGGGCTCTGAGCTGACAGCATGGAGCTTTCTTGGGATGCTCTCTCTTTCTCTGCCCCTCCCCTGCTCACTCTCTCTTTCTCAAAATAAATAAACTTTAAAAAATTAAAAAGATAATAAAATAAGTCTTGAAATCAGATAGATTAAGTCCTCCAAATCGTCTTCAGTTATTCTATGCTGTTTGTGTTTTCATATAAATTTTAGGATCAGCTTGCCTGCCAATTTCTAGTTTAAAAAAATCTACTGGAATTCAGTCGAGGTTGTGTTGAATTTATGATCAATTCAGAGAGAACTGCCATCTTAATAATAGATGTAATAATCTATGAACTATCTATGAAGGCTTTCTTCAGTAATACTTATGAATAACATCTATAATGATAATCAATGAATGATATCTCTAATAATCCATGAAGTTATCTATAAACATAATCTATTTCTCCAAGTAGGCCTACTTGATTTCCTCTCAGCAATATTTTATAGTTTTTAATGCAGAGGTCTTGGGCACCTTTCATTAGATTCATTCCTAAGTATACTATGTCATAGACAAATCTGAGCAGTGGATGACCAAAGCTGTCCAGCAGTGGACAACAGAAAGAGTTAAAGAAAGGGTTAGGAGGATATAACAAAGTCAGGTGAAGAAATAAATTAGGTGAACATCCAATGTCAGCAAACACTGACCTTTGTGAAGACGGAGTTTTTGGAAGGTGATGGCATACAGGAAATGTCACCCGGGAACCACCACCGGGAGGGTAGAGAGCCGACAGGGCACGGAACCCTCCAGTGAAAGACGAATTTCAGAGTATTGAATGTTGCTGACTTCTAAATTCAGCTTGTATGGAAATAAGGTTCAACGTGGTCCAGACAAGTGGCTTCTGAAATGCCTTCTCTTGCAAGATGCCTTTTAAACAAAAGGTGGCCCTCTTTGCCTTAAGACTACTGAGGACACAACTGGGGCAGGGAATCTGAGGTTTGAACCGAGGAGGTGAAAGCTTCTGGAAGCTTCGAGACCACCCAGACCATCCTTTCCAATGAAATGGAAGGCCTCACGTATGTGGAAAATCTAACTTTGCATCTAAGAATCTGTACACGTGTGAATATAGATACGAATATAGATATTAATACACATGTTCTTAGATCAATATATGCATAATATGCATATTTTAGATGAATATATGTACTAATATGCACATTGGTATGCATATTCCCAGATGAAATATATACTAATGTGCATATTAATATACATATTCTTTCATGTACGTGTGTACATCTCTTCAAACCACAGTCACCGTGAGCTGAGCCAATTCATGCTTCCAGAGGCAGATGAAAACAGGGAGGTAACCCCTAGTGAAGGAAGAGGAAGGAACACTTAAGTTAGCTCCTACTGTTTGCAAGGCTCTGTGTTAACAAGCCTCATGATTATACTAGAGAGTTCAACTCTGAACAGTCACGTGTTTAAGTAGATATTAGTATTCTCTTTTAACAGATGAGGAAACAGGCTTAGACAAGTTAAATCATTCCCACAAGGTTCTAGTTAGTGACAGAGACAAAGGCAGGTCCTGTGACGACAAAATCGATGAAACATCCCCGCCACCTTGCTGAAAACGAGCGCCGACGAGTACGGCATGGAAAATCACCACGGCATTATACTTTATTAAAAAAAAAAAAAAATCCCGGGGCGCCTGGGTGGCGCAGTCGGTTAAGCGTCCGACTTCAGCCAGGTCACGATCTCGCGGTCCGTGAGTTCGAGCCCCGCGTCCGGCTCTGGGCTGATGGCTCAGAGCCTGGAGCCTGTTTCCGATTCTGGGTCTCCCTCTCTCTCTGCCCCTCCCCCGTTCAGGCTCTGTCTCTCTCTGTCCCAAAAATAAATAAACGTTGGGAAAAAAAATTAAAAAAAAAAAATCCCAGTGACAAGTTCATTTAGCCAATATCACGCCTACGGGATTTTTATTTTTATTCACCCACATGGAAAAAGATGCAAATAAGCCGCATACCTGCATTTATATTTGATTACTTTCTAGTTAAAGCAAGTCATTAAACTGTTTACTCACATTTATGAGGCCAGGATTTGAATTTTTATGCATTCTAGTTAAATAGAGAGCATTTTCCTAATTTTGCAAGCTCTGTGGCCATGAGACCTGAGATCACCCACACCACTGCGAGGCCGGGGAGTGGCCCCTCGTGCATTCATTCGACTGTCCGATCCGGACAAACTTCTGTTTGGTTGTACACCAGCAGCACAAATACAGGAAGCCTTCCTCCTTTACAAGCAAAGCAGGCCGACATGCACCACGGGTACAAATTGGTTGTAAAAAGCTGTCATCAAGGTGAAATTGATTGCCCCCAAACCATGAAAGTAATAGCATCTTTGGTAGCTATTGTTTATTGAGTCTCTTTATATATTAGGCACCCTGCTAAGCACTTTACAGATAGGATCTGTATTTTTTTCTTAAGTGAGTCTATTTCCTCTACCCAGAACATTTACCATCTCAACTGTTTCTCTCGGTGGCCCCATCCTTCAGCTCTTTTCCCTCAGGAAGACTTCCCCGACCTCGGGCTAGGGTAGATCCTTCCATTCTATTTTTCCATAACTGCTCATGAGTTCCTTATTGCAGTACTTGTCTATCCCAACACTCAGCTCACTTTATGATAATCCATGCCCACCTGTCTTTAATTCCCAGGAGACTGTAGGCTCTGTGCGATCAGGAGCTATAACTTTGTTGCTAAGTGACTATCTCGAAAATGAATATGTCATCCCCAATGCCTATTTTACGCCCAACCCTGGTTATTTGGTACGTGCTTCATATATGTTCCCTGAATACAGTGGAAATGATAATCAGCCCCATTTTATGGATGAAGAAACTGTGGCTCAGCAAAGTTAAATCGCCTAAGAGATACTCAGCTACTAAATGTCAGAGGCAGAACTGGAAACAAGTATCTCTAAAAGCCTTGTCAACTATACTGTAGTGCCTCAAGGAATTGTCACCCTCTCCGAGGATATGATCTTGCTCCAACCTAAATCTCTTCTTAGTTATGAATATATATGTATGAATATATATATGTGTATGAATATATATATGTATGTCAATATGTATATATATATGTATATATATGTGTGTGTGTGTGTATATATATATATATATATATATATATATATGAACTTCTTGTTTCTCTTATGTGTTTCTAGGCAGCATCCAAAAGACTTTTCTTAACTTCATTCCACGGGAAAACAAACCTTATTCTATTATTGTCTCCATCTCTCTCCAAGAATCAGAACTATTTATTTATTTTTGAGAGACAGAAGAGGGTGAGAGCAGGGGGAGGGGCACAGACAGAGGTGGACAGAGGCTCTAAAACAGGCTCTGTCCTGACAGCACAGAGCCCGATGCGGGACTCGAACTCACAAACCATGAGATCATGACCTGAGCCGGAGTTGGAGGCTTCAGGGACCGAGCCACCCCTGCACCCCTGGTTTGCAATTCTGTTACCACATGGCTGCCTTGTATCCAAATCTACCAACTGGGATGATCTGGAAGGCCAGGACTCTGGTGGTTCGCTGCTGCCTTGTCCACAGTGTGGTGCCCACAGTAGGACCCCATGGATGAACTGAACACGTCTGCCTTGCCCGATGCCACAGAAGACACTTGCTAGATCTCCCCAACTCTTGCAGGCAGACGTTGAAACAGAATTCATGACAAATTATGGGAAGACAAAAGGATGTTCTGCACAAAGCGTTTCATTCGGTCACCGAATCCCTAGCCTGCGCATTATACTCTTGCTAAAATAAGCTGTCAAAAGAACAACCAAACCATAATACATGAAATGGAAAGTGAATTGAGAAAAGAAATTTCTTGGAGATTCCCTCAGACTCCTAGGCTGAGGTTTGCATTTGATCAGCCTCTTCTCCGTCCTGGCTACGACTTGGGGATGTCAATCTTGGGCAAGTCAGTGTTCTCAGTGCAAAGACTGTGGCCTCACTTCTTCTGTATCCACCGTAAGGTCTGTGGTGGAGTCTTGTTGCCAAACCTATGTTGGAGCCACTCAAAGCAGCAGGACCCAATCGCAGGTTGGAAAGCTGTCACTAAGCAACTAAAACAAATAGTCTAAGATTCCGAACCAAGATGAAGTCACCCAAGGCAGGTACAAATCCTGACACGAAAGGAACTCCGGTTTTATAAGGAGGGTACCTTCTCTTATTAGCCAACAAAATATCTGGGATTGATTTAATGCTTGTTTCTATGGAAACTTTGATACTTTGGCCATTCCTCCCACAAGCCATTCACTCCTTTTTTTTTTTTTTTTTTGATTTGATTTTTTTTTTTTTTGAGAGGGGGGGGGGGGGGGGGGGGGGGGGGGGGGGTGGAGGGGGACAGAGGATCTGAAGCAGGCTCTGTGCTGACGGCAGACAGCCCGACGCAGGGCTCGAACTCACGAACAGCGAGACCATGACCAGAGCTGAAGTTGGACATTGAACTGACTGAACCACCCAGGCGCCCCAATTCAGTCTTAATTCAGTGAGAGACTTTGGGGACACTGAAGCCGTGGGCAGGATGGAAATGTAAAGAGAGATGATAACCGAGATCAGCGTGCTCTGGACGGTACCAATCAAAAAAAGAATGAGTTCAGTTCTAAGTGGGAAGCCAGCCTTCCCACAATAGACAACACTGTTTTCCCAATTCTCTGTTGCCCACGAAACACATGCATTGGTTTGAAGCACAGTGATTCCCGTGCCTTAGTGCCAGACTTGGTGACACTCTGCCGCACTAGCTTTCTTTCAGCTGCTTGAATATTCCATGCTTCCTCCTACCCCAGAGCCTTTGCATGTGCCTCTTCCTCTCCCTAGAATGCCCTTCTTAGCTTATTCACTTTCCCAACTTTTATTTCCTTGGTCAATTCCTCCTCATTTATCCGATTTCCAGGTCTTTTCAGATGAAATGCAGTTTGGTAAGGAAATCTAGCCATGACTATCACCTTCCACTTGCACATTGGATTCAACCCAAGAGTTGGACACTCTTTTAGCACCTCTGATCTTACGACAGAAGGGTGCATCCCCGTTAGATATTTCCAGTTATATATGCATCCATGCAATTTGGTTAATATCTCTCTCCTCCCTCTAGGGTGCCCTCTTGGAGGGCATGGGCTGGGTACATGTTGCCTAAAATTGCTTTGCCCATGCCTAGTCCAGGGTCTGGCACAGAGTAGGGCCCAATTAATACCTGTTGGATGAACCTTTGAATCGTGGCAGAGCACGGTCAGTTGTGCGAAGGACCCCTTCGAGAATCAACTGAAGAATTCTGGCCTAAAAGCTTCGTAGAGAAGTAGAGGCATTGAACCTCAAATCAGCAGCCCCCGTGCAAATTCACACCCCAACTCTGGATTTCCTCTGAATCCCCAAATCCAACTTGGGGTGTGTTCAGCCTCTCTCATTTCCTTCAGTGAGTTCAAACCAGAGCGTGCTCTGTGGTTTAATTTCCTCTTTTAAAAGCAGGTACTGTAACAAAATAGTAAGAGCCATGGCTGGGCTCTAGACTAGCACACACTCACCAGCCCCATCCTTGGAAGGCTAGCCACAGACAGGGGGAGATTATTAACACAATAAACCATAATTCTGCAAATTTGTACTCAGGGACCTTTTTATTACCTGGTTGGGGCCTATTTAATCTAAGGCTTGACTCCTTGGTGACTGGATCACTTGGTTACTAAGTAACCAGGTAATTGACACATGAACCACAAAGATTTACAAAAGATGCAGTATCCAATATTAATTTTTATGAACTTAGTAAAAACTCGAGTTACATATTTAGAGTTTTAAATGACGTTTATGGCATTTTTAATATCCACATTCCATATCATAACCAATTTCCTAACAGGTTTAGGTTTTCTCGTAATACTGGCTCTGAGAAGGCTACTCTGAATTTTTGCCTTTATTGATAATTTTTTTTATAACTCTCTGGCACCACATAAATGATTCTAAAATTAAAGTACCTGAAAATGTTTCCACGGAGCACATGCATAGTCCGGGCCTTGTTCTCCTGTGAAGTTTTCATCTACCAAATGGTGAAAGGGGTTTTAAGTTTGGCACTTAAGACCTGTCTTCGAATTCCTTCTTCACCGTTTGCTGTGAGACCTGGCCATATCAGGTAATCTCTGAGCTTTAATTTCCCTTTAAGTAGCAACAGCTCTTCAGTTTGTGGGGAAGTGGTGAGGATTAAATGAAATAATAAGTGAAGGAATGTTACAACCTATAAAATGTTTTATTAATAACAATACGTTTTATTATTAATAATAATACAGCTCTTTTATTATATCAGTGTTTTATTAAGAATAATAATATTGCAAATGTTTTCTTATCCACGTTTTATTAATAATAATAATAATAATGTGGAAATGTTCTACTGTTCTTATTAAAGCATTCTTACATTCTTGTCTTTGATTCCATATGCACCATGATTCCAATAATAGCCTTATAACTACTTTAATGTAGTTGCCGAACTTTTAAAACATCTTTTCGTTCAAGGACTTTCTTTCACATCCTAATTTGGAATCCAGGAAGAGTAGGAAGTGCCAGTCTTAATGGTTTTTTTTATTTTATTTTATTATTTTTAATTTTTTTTTACCGTTTATTCATTGTTTGATAGAGTATGAGTGGGGGAGGGGCAGAGAGAGGGGGAGATACAGAATCGGGAGCGGGCTCCAGGCTCTGAACTGACAGCATAGAGCCCAACTCGGGGCTTGAACTCACGGACCATGAAATCGTGAGCTGAGCCAAAGTCAGACGCTCAACCGACTGAGCCACTCAGGCGCCCCAGTCTTAATGGTTTTTGATTTCACTATGTTCAAACTTAGCCTTGGCCAGTGGATTTTAATCCTCTCACGGAACATCCTCAAACAAACCAGTCAGGGAGACACGTCATCGCTGTCCCAGGGTCCCCAGTGTTGAGACAACACGCCCCTGGGACACTGGTCAGAGTGCCCAGTTCTCTATAGCCTCAGGGATCCCCTTGCCACTCCATACGTTTTATTTTATTTATTTATTTTTTTCAGTTTTCCTAATGCTTATTTATTTTTGAGAGAGAGAGAGACAGAGAGAGCACGAGCAGGGGAGGACAGAGAGAGGGAACACAGAATCCGAAGCAGGCTCCAGAATCTGAGCTGTCAGCACAGAGCCCGACACGGGGCTCAAACCCACGAACTGCGGAGATCATGACCTGAGCCGAAGTCGGATGCTTAAGCGACTGAGCCACTGGGGTCCCCGCCACTCCATTAATTTTAAAGAAACACAAGGACATCTGTCAGCAGGAATCAGAAAGAAGGAAGCTTGGGGTTTTAAAAGCCTCATTTCACCCCAAGCTCATATTTGCCTCTCCAAACTGGAATTTCATTGGTCAGAGTACCCAACTCCATACATTCTCCTTCCTGGAAGGAGGCGGGAGTGAAGCAACAGGACCTTTTGGCATCTAGAGTAAATAATGCCATTTCACAGGCCTCTTTGCAGGCAGGAGCCGAATAGTTTTTTAGCTCTTCAAGGCAGCCTGAGGGCAAGGAACCTATCAGACCTCCCCAGCTCTTGGTTCTCCCTTACCTTATAAAAAGCAAAATGAGAGCTAACATTTGTATGGATCCTACCTCTTTATAAGTGAGGCGTATTTATTTTATTTCATTCTCTTCCAATAATCCCCCCAAAGAGATACCATCTAGAGGGAATATCCAGGTTCAGAAAGGTTAAGTGGCTGGCCTGAGTTCACACAGCCTGGTGTGGGCAGAACCAGGGTTCTGAGGAGGTCCGCGTGCCCCGCTTCTCTCCGCTCTACCCCTGGGTACTTCTAAATTATGCTAATTGCCTGTCCCCTTAATTTCAACTCAGTATCACGTTCCTCCCGGACCACACCCTTCCAGTCCTTATTAGCATGAAGTCCTACTCTAATCATTGGGTTTCAGTACTTCCCCCCCACCGTTTTCCAAATCTAATTGAACATAACTTGCTAAGCCCTCGCTGCTGTTTAATTTGTAAGGCGCCCTGGCTGTGCCTTCCTCTACCTCCCTTCTTGGTTGACAAAGGAACTTCACACAATAAGGCATTTTTCCCCCTAAATAAAGTAATTGCACCACTGCGATGGCCCCTGTGTGCCGCAGCTCCGCGGCAGAGTTAGATCCCATCCACATTTCACGATCACCTACTATTTTACAAGTCTGTACAATGCCAGCGTGAAACGTCCTCTCTGGGAAAGGCCGACAGAGAAAAGGGGGCTTCAGGTTAGAAGACAGAAGTGGAGACAGACCCTCCGGGACACATCTTAGTTCTAACACTGACAATATTGCCGCACGCGAAGTCAGAGCGGTCTGACTTAGCCATGTCGATTCTTCCACACTGATTTTTAAAATTACCCCGTGAGCAGCGTGTGGGAAGAATGCCCTTAGAGCTTTTATGCCACTGCATCTCATTTCTGTGGGAGACACATTCTTCCGGCTGCTGTGCACTATGAATACATTCGAAGAAGGAAGCAGATTATGGGCCTGAAAAGCAGGGGGAAGAGAATGAGGTGACCCTTGCTTCACTTGGCTCTTAAAAGCCTCTTCCTGAGCAATGCCCCGCCTCCCCCGGAGAAGTACTTGAACCTCGAGTCTCCCGTAAAACAGGTTCCCTGGCCCTGGGAGAGAAGTGAGGCACCCCCGAAACAGTCCTCTGAAGTTCAGGGGCACAGGTGAGTCTCTGCTTCTCATACACTGAGCTGACCTCTCGCTCTCAAGGGGCACTCAGGCCCGCCCAGGAGTGTTCTCCCCTGCCCCTCCCGCAGCCTGAGTAACAGATGAGCTAAATAATAGGTAACACATGTACGAGTTTTTATAGTTTACAAAGTGCTTTTTACATAGTCATTACAAGGCAGGGCCTCTCCAACAGAGAGGCCAGCCCCTTTCTGATTTTTGAGGCACCAACAGTATTTTTAAACGAATAAATTCAAAAATGGATTTTATAATTATGTTTTTAATGTTTACACAAACAAATCGGGGCCTTTAGCACAGGCACGCATACACACACACACACACACACACACCCCACCAATACGGTCCTTTCTGATTGTGCTATTGAGAAGAAAATTACAGAATATTAAAAATAATCATTTCCAAGGCTTTATGGGCAGTATGGTTCAGTGATAGGGCACAAGTTTACAGTTGTAAGTAAGCTCACTGCCTTTTTCTTTCCGGTCTCGGAGCACATCTCTGTGACTGTGGATATAGATTTCAGAATCTTCTAGAATGTGACACCATGCACCACCCAGTGGTCTCTTGTCCCCACTGTGATAGGCCAATTCCAAGATGGCCATCCATCTGTGACCTCGGGAAGAACTTCCTGCTCTGCTGCACTTCACGGATCCTGTTTCAGGGACATATTCATGATCTAATATACTTAAATACACAGGCTGATGCTTAGGGAGAAATAGTCTTCTAAGCCGAAGTATGATATGAACGGCTTAATAAGCTCTTCGATGGCATGATAGCCACGACCAGTGGGAAGACCCAATCTCTTGTGTTGGGTGTCATTTTCAGAGGGATTCTGATACCTTGGCCTTTGTATAACAACTTCTATGATTTGGTCATAGGGTTGTAAGCTGAGAAATCATAGTGGCGCCCTCAGCCTTCACCTTCTGGGAAAATCACCCTTTGTTGGATTTAATCACACTGTTGTTGAACGAGGCATCAAATAATCCAAGTAGAGTCCAGAGACCGTTTTCCCCCTCAAAGATAGACACAACTTAATATAATGCCCTACTTAGTGGCTGAGATCAGTTCTTTTTTAAAGAGTCAAGAATCCTGCAGTTCCCTATAGAATTCAGACCATTGGTTGTTTTATCAGTTAGTGTACTTTTTTTTTTTTTTTTTTGGCTGTGCGTCAAAGAGACCTTTTCTCCAACTACCTTAAACAAAAAGGAAATTTGTTATCTCATTTAATAGAAAGTCAGGAGGTAAAGTGAGCTACGATCAAAAGCACAATGAGGGATCCAGCTCTGATCTTCGGCTGTTTTCTTGGTGCCTCCTTCTTCTCTGTGCCCGCTTTTAGGTGGGAGTTAATTCAGCAGGGTCGTTGGCATTCCTGCACATCTTGCAAACAGAGGTGCTCACTGTCTTTGTTGTGGACTATGATTATAAAAAAGACTTTGTATAGTGAATGGCTTTGGAAGATAGACAGTGTCCCCCTCTGGCGCAGAGAGTAGACCTGCCAACCATCCTTTATAAAAGATATAGGTTCCCGAAGCTCAGAATTCCTGGCACACACATGTCTTACCCTGGTCTTTTTGCACTGCCCTGAAGGAATCCGGGTTGGGGACCAGATGCAAATATGCTGAGGTTCAGGCTGTTTGCTGTGACGTGACTAATAAAGCCTTCTGTCTCTGACCCAGGAAGGAGTCTTGTGTTGTCTTTCAGCGTCTATGAGACTGCGGTAGTCTAATTTTTCAGCTCGCAAATGGGGTAAAAAATATCATCAGACCTTTCGTAATGCATGTGTCATCCAGGTGGATTTTGGCATGAGCATAATGTGACTGCCGTTAGCACTGGGGCAACAAACAGGCTTTCCTGTTTAAGGTCTGTAAGGAAGAGAGAAAATCTCTTGCTTAATTCTAGAATATTAACCCTAGCCTTCACTCTATGTGGCTTGAAATAGGTCACAAAACTGTTGCAAGGACAAGACAGTCACAGGGAGAAATGTAAGGGCTCACTGCTTAAGCCTGGGATCCTGAACCCGTCGTTGGTAAAGCCAGCTTCTCTTGAGTCACATGGGGCGTGTAGGGACTGAAGAAAATCTGGATTCTGTTAGGAAATAGACAGAAATGGCCACTGGCCACCAAGAGTCTTCTATCTGCAGAACAGTTGTGACAGAGCTACCCATTGGCTACGTACTTGTGCATCCAAATTAACCTGTGCTTTGGGAAATTTATTGACGCAAGCTCTCTCCTACCAGCATCACATGGGGCTCTGCCAGTTGTGCTTCCTAGCTGCTCATATTTCAAGCCAATGGCTATGAGTTTAGACATTAAGGGATCTGGTTCAGATCATAAATGTTATACAAATCAACCAGTATGGATTAAATGCTGCCACAGTCTATAACCACTAAACGAGGGTCATGATTTCAGGCTGGTTAATAGACTCTAATATACTAAATGGTTTTATGAAACCCTAGTCCAAAGGCATTCGTCATAAGTGTGAAATTGTATATGGTCTTGTGGAAAAGCAGCAAGTCACAAGCAATTCTGCCTTCCGCTCACAGAGGAAGGTTGGAATGTAAGCTGACCGCTGACTTGGGTGGCCATGCTTCTTGGGGACAGAGCTACACTGGCCTTTGATGGGATGCAGCTATACCATTGGGGATACGTTCATGTCAGGAAGAGGGGTTGTGCTGATGAGTATTGAAATGCTTTGCCCATAGGGAGGGTCACTGGACTTTGGGCCTCTTCTCCTATCCCCAAACAATGACTAGAATGTACTTCTGTGAGGTTGCTCATAATACATCCCCATATGGGCTTATTAGAGAGGAAAATTGGTTCTATGAGCTCCAGTCCTTCAGAGAGCATTCTTTCTGCCACTGGACTGAACCCGAGTTCGAAGATGAAACTCAATGCCCAGAAACAGCCCAGCTATGTCACCTCCTGTCTGTAGGACCTTGGGGGTGTTACTTTAATTCTTTGTGTCTATTCTGCCATTGTTCCTAAGTAGATAATTCCAAATATGTCATGAGCTGCTGTGAGTATTAAATAAGGTAGTGTTTATGAAAGAAAAATCTCTTAAAATCATGCTTGGCATGTGACAGAGACCCCAAATATGTTAGTTACTATTTAATTAAACTCAGAAAGTTATATTCATAAGCAAGATAGTTTCATAATCAAACTCAGTACTCTTTTTTTTTTGAAAATTTTTCATGTTTATATATTCTTGAGGGAGAGATAGAGAGAGAGAGAGTGTGCGTGGGGGAAGGGCGGAGAGTGAGGAAGACACAGAATCAGAAGCAGGCTCCAGGCTCTGAGCTGTCAGCACAGAGCCCGACACAGGGCTTGAACTCATGAGCCGTGAGATCATGACCTGAGCCGAAGTCAGACACTTAACTGACTGAGCCACCCAGGT
The DNA here is from genome assembly GCF_014898765.1 of Herpailurus yagouaroundi. Lineage (NCBI taxonomy): Eukaryota > Metazoa > Chordata > Mammalia > Carnivora > Felidae > Herpailurus > Herpailurus yagouaroundi. The sequence goes on from NW_024412421.1 coordinate 5,797,774, forward strand.
GCCCCAGTAGTCTTTTTTTTTAAATTTAGATGCTGTAAAATACATATTCCCATCCCTTCCTTCAGCAAAATTGCCCCCTCAAATTATCTTGTAGCTCTGAAAAGACTTCATCTGTTTTTTTATATCTGGAGGTCACTTCATAATAGTAATAACTGGGTTACTCATGTATGATGTAAAGTAGGCAGAATAATGGATCCCCAAACGTATCTACTCCCCAATCCCTGCAACCTGTGACTATGTTCTCTTAAAGGCAAAGGGACTTTGCAGATGTGATCAAGGACCTTGAAAGGGGAGAATGTCCTGGATTATCCACGTGGGGCCAATCTAACACAGAGGTGCTTCAAGTCAGATATCCTCTCCCAGCCGTGGGCAGAGGGAGGCATGAGCACGAAAGAATGGTCCGAGAGATGCCATATTGTTGTTTTGAGGATGGAGGAGGAAGCGGGTATGAGCCAAGGGATGTGGCAGCTGGAAAAGACAGCTCTCAAAGTGGCATAGAGAAATGCAGCCCTACCAACACCTTAATTCTAACCCAGGATCACATTTCCAACCGATGGAATGGTAACATAATACATTTGTGTTGGTTTCAGCCACTCGGCAAGTTTGCGGTCATTTGTTAGAGCAGAAGAAAACTAATATACTGTGAAATAGGCCTTGTTCCAAATGCTTAGCATCTTTTATCTCGTGCAATGTCATAAAAACTCTCTAAGGTAAACACTATAGAAAATTAATACTTAGAGGGATTAAGTAAGTTGTTCAAGATCTCACAGCTCAAGTCAGAGCTTGGACCTGCCTCCAAAGCCTGCCAATTTCATTCTATATTGCTGGTGACAGTTGCCTCCTTGCCTTATCATTTAATCCCTCACAAAACTGAATTGTTAAAGGAATTCAATAAATAACTGAAAGCTGTAAATACGCTAAATCATGACGATTCCTCTGGACCGCCGTTTGCATTTGCCGTGAAAATCACTTAGCAGCTTTGCCCACTGTCCATCTTCTCTCGGTTCTTCTAAGACACCTATAGCGAGCGTAGTGGAATTTCTCGAGTTATTCTTATTAAGGGGACACTTTAATGGAGAAGCTCTCACCTTAAAGAGAGGGTAAAGCTATCAATAGCGCTCAGAGCTGTGGTTTCGGGCACCTGCCTATCTCAAGATTTGCAGCGGAGGCTCTACCTTCAGCTCCTCTAACTCGCAGGAATGTTTAGCAAATTTCCACACAGTTCCTAAAGTTCCTAAGCATCCTTGAGGCCTTTAAATTTTTCACCATTTTAGTTTGATTTTTGTTTGGACCTTTTGTTCCTGACAACTCCATTACCCTGGAAAGCTCCCAGCCTCCTCCCCAACCAGCCAAAGACTTTCTCCTTCTATCTCGTGCCTTATCTTTCATGGGGAGCAACTACATATCCTCTAATCCATTCAGTTGAAAGTTACCCACTGCTTCTTTCTTTTCTTTTCTTCTCTTTTCTTTTTGTTTCTTTCTTTCTCCCTTTCTTCCTTCCTCCCTTTTTCTTTCTTTCTTTCTTTCTTTCTTTCTTTCTTTCTTTCTTTCTTTCTTTTTCTTTCTTTCTCTTTCTTTCTCCCTTTCTTCCTCCCTCCCTCTCTTTTTCTTTCTTTCTTTTCTTTTCTTTTTTTCTCCCTTTCTTCCTCCCTCCCTCTCTTTTTCTCTTTCTTTCTTTCTTTCTTTCTTTCTTCTTTCTTTCTTTCTCCCTTTCTTGCTTCTTTCCTTCCATTTTTTCTTGCTTGCTCTCTCTCTTCCTCCTTCCCTTCCTTCCTTTCTTATGCTGAGTTAAAACTCCTCTTTTTCTTAATCGCTCAATTCTCTCACCTGCTTCCCAACCCCCACGAAATTAGACAAGCTTTCTAAGAGTAAGAACGATGGTGTGGTAGACAGAACCAGAGTCAATGCTGGGCAGACGGCAGCATATCAGCTCCAAACCTGCCCATTCATTATTTTAGGTAGGAACTGGCCATGTACATGAACCATCGTACCATTGTAGGACATTGAGAGGGATCCCAGAGATCGTCTAATCCCAAGTCCCTGCTTCTGAGTTGTAGCTTTGGAGGCCTAGAAGCAGATGTGTGATTTGTATGGGGGTCTCCCCTTTCCCACCTCAGGGCCCTACGTGGTTACAAAATCCCAGTAGCTATGTGGTCAGGTTTGCCACACTTCATGCCTTCAACACTCTGGAATTTCGGACATCTTCCCTCTCCATCTGCTGGGTCTTCCAGAATTATAGCTTTTCAGGAGTGCCTGCTCCATTACTCAGGCAAGGCCTGGGTAGGATTTGCCATATCCTGAGTGAGTTGAGAGTTCTAAGATGTTTGCTTTGTAAAGCGGAGACTTCGTTCTACTTCATAGTGACTTCCTCGCACATCAATCATGTTTTCTGGTAACAGCGTCATGGGAGAAATGTGATTTGATCTTACACAGAGGCGATTAAGTCGCTGAACCTCTAGACTTCATTGGGGGTGGGGGGGTGTTATGGCAAATGCTTACTTAATGACGAGCTCGTTTTGTGTTGTTTTGTTTTGTTTTTTAACCACTTGAGCCTTGGATACCACCAGTGAGCAAAGGCACTGCCCACGTGGGCTGTCAGGCTGAAGGGAAACACAGAAAACCTGGGAAAGAAAAGTGAAAATGAACAGAAGGTAAGGAGAGGAAAGATACAAGGAGAATAAGGTGGGGGGTGGGGGAGACTAAGGGGAAGGAGAGCACCAGAAATGGAAAATAATGGGCAAATTGAGGAGTCCGAGGAGAGAAAGGAAAAAGGGAAGGGAGGAGAATTAGAAAGTGGAATATGAAAGTGATTAAGAAGAGGAGAGAGAGCCGTAGAACAAACCGGAGACAGGAAAACTGATGGGGATGAAAGTCAAGAAAGGCACAGAGGGTCGAACTCCTCCTTTGTCCTGACGCCTCCCCTCCCTGAACACCGAACCCTTCCTCATTCCAGAAGCCGTTGCACCAAGCCCAGAGTGCTGGAGGAAGGAGAAAGCGAGGCAGGGGTCAGGGAGAACATTTCCAAGCAGGTCACTCGACCTATTAGACTAACGATAGGAGCTGCCTCGTGACCGTCTATAATGACGACGTTGTAAAAGGCCGTCTAACATTCAGAGAATCAAAATGCAATTTAAATCATCACAAAAGGCTCTTGAAAAGATAAGGAGGAACTGCGCTCTAGGACACGCATCCAGCAAAGTCACCCTGAACTCTCCCTTCATCCTCCAGCCGCTCAATCCCGCTTAGCTTGGCAGATCTCCTGGTCCCTTTCCTCTGTCTCCTCCAAGTGAGTCTCATTCTCCGTCTGCCTGTCTGTGCTCTTCACACCCGCTTTCTGATACTAATAATAGGGACACCACCTGGCCCAAAGCAGGTGCTCATTAAAAGTTGCTTAGTGGGAAAAAAAAAAGTTGTTCAGTGAATAAATAACAGCCGTAACAATAATAGCTAGCATGTATTGGTCTCCATTCTCTATCATGGGGGTCAATTAACCTCTTGGACCTTCTTTAAACTATTCCCTGCCCTCCTTATCCAGGTCCAGATGTTTCCATGAAAGCACGAGAAACTAACAGGTTAATGCTGACATACATCCCAAAGGCCGAGAAACAGAGAAGTGGGGAGGTCTGGGAGTCAGCTGAGTGATCAGGCAGGACCGCTCAGCGGGTCTAATTGGGACTTTGATTCCACGGAAATTATATTGGAAGAGGCAATATTGGAAATTATATTGGAAGAGGCAAGCTGACCCTCCACAGACATGGCAAAGGTACCAAGGTCTTTGAGCGTTTAGACTTTAGATGCTCACATCTTAAAACGAAACAAAAAAACAAAAACAAAACACCCCCCCCTGCAATTTGGAGGCTTTTTTCTAAATAAACTCCTCCCCTGGCAGGGTTTTCACCCTGGTTCTCTAACTGTAGAAGCCAGACGCCTCAGGAGAAGGAGTCAAGGTGGCTGGTGGGTGTTAGGCGGTGGGAATGGGGAAGGAGTGGGGTATTTCAGCCGACGGGAAAGTGTAAACCATCTTGCCCCCTCAACATGCTGAAGTCCTGCTTGAGAAATGACCCACTTTGCAGCCCAGTATTGATACCATGTCCCCAGACAGGATGGAAGAGGGCCTGGGGTGGCTGCCTGGGACAAAACCTTTAGTGGCTGCTCATACCAACAGTCAGTGGAGAGTCTCTTAGATGTAAGGGAAACAGACACCTGCCAGCACAGAGCCGTTCTTTTCGACCTTCGCCTTCCCCGTAGGCATTCATATTGTTCTTATTGGGAAAAACTGGAGTGGGGGGGGGACACAGAAAATGTGTTGTCTTTCCCATGGAAGAATGGGTTTCAGTTTTCATTTCCTTCAAAGAGAAAGTTCTCCTTGGATTTGGGGGAAGCAGTGAGGTCAGGTGCCATGTCCCTGAGATGAAGGCACACTTCCCCGTGCAGGTATTAGCATATAGTTGAGGTCAGAGGATTTAGAGTCCCGCTGCCTTGAGTTCCTGTGCATTGGGCAGGTAACTTGGCTCTTTGAGCCTCAGTTCCCGCATCTGAGAAATGGGTTATCATCCAGCTCGTGGGGCTGTTATAAATAAGATAATGCACATAAAAAGTTTAGCCCGCCGACATAGCTCAATACATGCTAGCTATTGTTATGGTCGTTATTTAGTCACTTAGTGAATATGAATAAAGACCTGCTATGGGCCAGGTGGTGCTACTGTTAGAAAGCAGAGCCAGAGCATAAGATATGCGTCCTTCCTCCAGCTCACGGTCAGTCCCACAGAATGCCACATATATTTTACACGTTTTCCAAGCCCCCCTCCTGATCTGCCCTCCATGCACAGCCAGATTCTTTTTATGTTTCTTTCTTCTTCTTTTTCCTCTCTCTGTTCCCTTGTGTCTTCCTCCCCCCATCCCCACCCCTCCTCTAGCTCTCCTTCCTCGCCCCTCCCCCATTATTTTTTTCCTTTCCGTCAGATCCCTCCCTAAATCTACACGCACCCAACAGAGGCCAAACCTCAAAGCCAACAGGCAGTGATTTCTGCCCAACAGCAGGCATTTGTCGAGCGCCTACTGTGCGCAGGCCCTGGTGCTGTGGGTGGGGCCAGTACACCCCGGCCAGCTGAGGAGACAGATTTTGGACACAGGGTGAGAAGTGGTGACAGACAGGCTCGTAGTAACTGAGGGGGAGCAAGGACTGGTCTACAAGAACTAGCAACAACTGATCAGTTCACTGCAGAATATTCAAACTAGAAGTTCCCCCGGAGAATGTCCAGTATTTCCCAGAGTGGGCTCTAAAGAACGTTAATAAGGGATCCACAAAAACAATTTCTGTCAAATACGACTGGGAAACACTGAACTAAGAGAAGTTAATGGTTCTTTGCTGAAAGACTGCTCAGTCCTTAACTTGCTAAACTTCCGGAATCTCCAGGAGGTGCTGAAATGCAGCGTTTTCCTCAAATTATTTAACTATAAAATTATATTCTCAGGGAGAATGCTTCCAATGAGGGTACCATGGAACATACTCTGGGAACTGATGATGTGGTCAAATCCCATTCCTCGTACAGGTGAGGAAACTCTCCTTCCCCGAGACCAGGGGAAGTGACCTCCTCAAGGTCACCCCAGCATTTACTTATCTGTACCTCCCAAGAAATTCCAATTCTTCAAGTGGACATATACAAAGGGCTTGTCTTTGGACTGAAATGAAATTTTACCCTTTTAGCCTCATTCAGCCTCCTCCACTTCTGGCCACCACCCCCGTTAAGCTTCGTGACCGAAATGGATTTACTCAGAATGTTCATAGCGAAACAGGATGGAGTGAAGGCTGCAGACAAGCAGGGGACACACGCTGAAAGCCCGTCCCGTCCCCACTCAGCACTAGAGATTTGCTGTCACCTTTCCATGGGACACGCGGAAACTGACTTGTGGCAAAGGCCGGCTCTGTTACATTTGTCTGTCCCAGCACAGGGCTGGTAACCCCAGGGTGGTGCTCTTTGTAGCCTGCTCAGCCCATGTTTTGCAGCTGCAGGAGGGGGCTGGGGAGATGAGGAGCATCAGTACGGGAGCCAGGAGGCAGGAGTCAAGCCCTAAAAAGGGTCCCCAGAATACGAAGTAGTCACACCTGCAGATACCGGCAATCCTAACATTTTAAGTCCAGTTTTGGTGTCGTTGGCTGACAACGCGATGGAGACATCCCACATACCTACATGAAAAACTCCCAAAATACTAGTGAGGCTGAGTGAGCCTATGAGTGCACGCGTGAGCTCGTGGGTGTGCGCGTGGGTGGCATATTTATGTCGAGGGGGCCCCGAAGCTTCAAACCGGAGGGGAGCACAGTTTGTTTGGACCGAGGGCGTCTCAGTGTGGACCCGTCACTTTAAAACCGAAACAGCCAAAAGACTGTCGGCAACAAGCACGCACGCACGCACGCGTGGATCGACGTACTTTTGAAAGATGTACAGGCACACCTGTTAAGCCAACAATTCTAGTTCTAGGAACTCGTCCTTCAGAGACACTCACAGGTACGAACAGAGATACCCGAAGAAGGATGTGCGTCGTTAACGCCGTGTGCAGTAAGAACAAAACGGAATGTGGCCCAAATGTCCATTTGATCAAAAACTGTATCACCTTACAAAGAAGGAGGAAGCTGTTTGACCTGATCTGGGAAGCTCTCAAGACACCCTAGGAAGTGACAGGGGAGGTACAGAGCAATGTGCACGGTTTGCTTCAATTTACATAATACACGCACGCACGCACGCACGATTTACATATACCTACATGCACGCATGATTTACATACATATGTCTATATATACATATGTATACACACACACACACACACATGAAGGCACGCTCAGACACACATGCCCGTGTATAGGGAAAAAATGGAGAGGCTGCAAAAAAGTCTTAGGTTCCTGAGAGGGGGGTGTGGTGGCTGTAGATAGAGGGTCTGGGGAGAGAAGGTTCCAGGCTGGCCCTTCACCGGGTATCCTGTTGTACAGTCTGGATGCATTTGAACGCTGTCCTCGTGTAACTTCCTGCGGGACGGGGCGCAGGTTTTCAAGGGTCAGCACTTCAAGAGTGCTTCAGGCTCACAGATGCCGACAGGGTCTTCCATGTCCTCCCGCTACCCTGGGAACGCTCGGAAACTCTTGTTGAAATAGCGGCAGAAATGGAGGCGAGGCCAAGGCCGGCTCTCCAATGCGCGGGGCGCGGGGGTCCAGGTCCCCAGCATCTCACAGTTATTTCAGCTGCCCTGCCTGGTTCCGCACGCTCCGCGAAGCATGGCGACAATTTGGCCCAGAATAACAGCTGCCGATTCAGGAACCCATGGGGGGAGCGTGGGGAGAGGGAGAAAAAAATAAGCTTTGGAGAGGTATTTTCTTCTTCCACTGTAAAAACTCAAATGCCAGGGCGGGTGGGGGGTGCAGGGGGGTGGGCAGAGAGACGAAACAACACCTTTGTCTTAAATCTTCGGTGCAGCAAGCGAAGGTTTTCAAGGCTGCACAAACTGCTGATGCCTTTTAAGCCTTCACATTCTGGCGCTGAGCGCACATAACATACAAATGAAAAGGATCGGAGGTTTAATTTAGAATTCGGACAAAAGGCCCAGACACATGTGTCTCCATGAGAGTGTTCGGGTGGGGGGGTCGGGGTGGGGGGGGGGGGCAGGCAGTGACAGCCCGTGTCACTGGCCCCTGCATACAGGCTGCTTTGGGACTTTGATTGGGGGACTCGTTCTGATTTTAACAAGTTTGCCAAGAAGACCTTCAGCTGGGCTGCATATGAGGCCCTGCTATTTTTAATATAAATGTAATGTTTTTAAATCCATCGACGGTGTCCTAAACCAGATTTGGTCGTAAGCAGCTGTGCTGAAATTGTAAAATCTCACCCTTGTGTCTGGTTTCACATCTGGTAACTCACAGCTAACAGTTAGAACTCTCCAATAGTAATTAAATGTTTTCTTTAAAAGAAAAAAACACCCACAATCATATATGGCAGAATGCATTATTAAGGGGTATTTTGATTCACAACAACCACCACCGGGAAGAATCCAGCGAGGGTTTTATAGGTAGTTGGGTACTTTTAGGTACTTTTTCTAAAGGTGTTGATCAAAATAAGTACATGTTACAAAAAGCAAAGGCAGTTTGCAACGGGGTGGATATTGAGTAACATTAAGGGACCATAATTGCTAGTGAGGAGAATTCCTCCTCTTTGATGTCAACCATGGTTTTTCTTTTTTGTTTCAGAAAGGAAGAAACTTCAAAAGCCGTAATTTCAGGACAATAAAGTACTCACATTAATATAGGTACCAACTTTAACTGTTCTTGAGCTCAAGGGGGAGAAAAAAGAGCGTTCAGGGTGAGAATGTGGTAGGGTGAAGGAGAGAGAATTCAAATGCTTTTCGATTTGTTTCCTTACACCATTTTAAATATGAATAAGCGACACCACGTACATTGATCACTAATATAACCTTTAGAAACACATGCAATGTCGCCAGGGAAGAACAGTTCATTGCCTATATTTTGAAACATGTAGTTTTATTTTCTTGTATTATTTTGAGTCTGTTGATACATCATATTCAATTCTGATTCCCCCTAACAGCATAAAGATTCTGGTATAACTAGCAAGCCAAAGAAAAGATGCTGTATAAATGAACCACCTTTTCTGTTTCTGACATTTTGTCGGGGAGATGTAATTTTAATAAGGTACGAAATGCAAATTTGCGTTCTCCAGTATCTTTTTTTTTTGTTTATGGGTGAGTTTTTCATTTTATAAACTCTCTTGCTGAGGTAGAGAGAACGTGAAGGAAAAAAATGCACCAAATGTAATTGCATAGAGCTCAGATTTTAAAAAAAGTTTTTTGCATGTTTATTTATTTTTGATAGAACACAATCAAAAGGAGGGAGCAGAAGAGAGAGAGGGAAACACAGAATTGGAAGCAGGCTCCAGGCTCTGAGCTGTTATCACAGAGCCCCATGCAGGGCTCGAACCCACAGAACATGAGATTATGACCTGGGCTGAAGTCAGTCGCCCAGGTGTCGTCCTTCTTTCTCTTCTTCTTCCTCTCCTCCTCCTCTTCCTCCTCCCCTTTCTTCTTTTTCTTCTTCTTCTTCTTCTTTTAATTTTTTTAATGTTTGGGCTCAGAATTTTTGAAGTTAACTTTCCTTCACATTTGAAGTGTAGAATTAAGTGATTTTTAGTGGATTTTTCTGAGTTGTGCAACCACCATCCCAGTCTACTTTTTTAGAATTGAATGATTTTTTTAAACAATAATGACTAAGAGAAAGGGGGTGGGATACAGGAAAACCTCTGAAAGAGGGTGCACTTGAGGACGAAGCCTCATGTGTGACACTGAATGGCTTTAGTCCTCGGCATGTGTGTGGAAAAAATTAAAGACCGTGCAGGTTCCTTAGAACCAACTGATGTCTCATTAGAAGCCCTGAAAACACACCAGCAGACCTCTGTCTTTCCACGTCCTCTACACTTCCTTAGGTGTAAACAGTAAGAAGGCTTGTGTTATAAGCACTCTTGTGGTCCCAGCAACCTAACAAGACAGTGAGCCAGAATCAGTTCTGTGAACACAGAGCTCAGAAGTCTGACTCCCAACACAAATGACTGGGGGGGATGTTAATGACTTCAGAATAAAATTCGTAGGGCTGGGCAAACAGGTGCCATGCAAATCACCCAGGATGGGGAACCCCTGCTCATGGTGAGGCGTAAAGTGCCAGTCAGCAAAGCAGACTCTCCTGGGCCCCAAAGCTGCTTCTTCCCATAAAAGTGGGGGCGGGGGTGTGCATAGTCTCCAGGAGCTATTAGGCGTGGGGGCCAGGAGGAGGAAGGAAAAGGCTAAAACAGTGAAACCCACTGCTTAAAGGACAGAGACACCCTCACTCCAGAGAGGGCTTCCTGGGAGAGTCAAGACACTGCATTAGGTATCTGCTTCCTTAGTTATAAACTAAAGATGATGTTTGCGGACACCGAGGCCGCACTGCCCTGCGGGCCAAGTACACACTCGGGATACTTTTGCCTTGACATATGAACCGCTCTGGTCTCCATAAAGCAGAACTCTTAGGGTATTGACACAGATGCAAGAGCGCTGAAAGGTGACTTAGAGACAAGCTATGGGCCCTTATCCAAGCCACTTGGATAATCAAGCAGCCCAGCCGATCACCTCGTTTGGGATTGACTGAGAATGAAAGCCCCTTGCGGGTGCATGGGATTTAGTACATTGTCAAGCGAGCTGGTGTGTGGGATAAGCTCTGCCATAAGCCACTGGGTCGATTCCTTCTTCTCTCGCCCTGGGCCTCCGTCACTCATCTGCAATGGTAGTTCTTCCCCGGACATCCCATGGACCCCCCAGTCTCGTGCAAGATGGTGGGGCAAGTCCAAGAATTCAGCCAACGGTCAGCAACCCAAACAATTCCTTGTCCGTTGTTGGCCATTGAAATATCACAGACCCATCTGTCCTTTGAAAAACAAAACAGCTAGCGATATCCGGTTTGCGGTTCTTTCTGAGACGTTCTGCCCAAACCTCAGTTCCAAGAAAGACCAAGAAAAGGAGAGTTGCTCTCCCATTGAGGAGCAATGACCCCATCTTTTTTTTTTCACAGACTCTTAACTATGGCCCCCTTCAGAACCAGCTGTCCTTTGAACCCTGCAAGGCAAAGACAACTGCCATGGAGTGGTCATTTAATTCTCTCTCTCTCTCTTTCTGATGGCAAACATTAACTGCTGGCTACAACAGGACCACCTGCAATGTGTTAGTCATTAAAAAGGTCACCGTTACTAAACATTTTAAACTGTGAATAGCTTCAGATTAAATTAGGTGTAAAAAAAGTCATTTCCTCTCTGTGATAAACTCAAACACCTGCAGTAGAAGCTCAGGTTTACCAGGGACATAAAGGGCCTCTCCCACTCGCAGACCATTGGCGGTGGGGGGGGGGGGGGGGAAAAAAAACAGAAAGCCCCATTCTGCCCGCTATCTCTCTGTCCCTCGTTAATAGGATTCCCTAAGTTTAGCGATTGTGTGCACAGCTCCTTGAGGTACGTGACCATCGCATGGACAGGAATCAAAACCACCATTTGCGTTTGCTTCTTGGGACCTTCTTCAACACCTCGATGTAAATTTCCTTGTATTTTTTTTTTTTTTTCTTTTTTGTTGTTTCCTCCTGGGTTTTCATCTCATTCGAATCCATTAGAATGGTCAGCGTCCTATCAGCCTCTGGAGATTACCCACCACTCCTTGTTGTTTGCAAACGAGCCAAAGTGAGGTAGAGCACAGTGAGTGTCGGTGCCACGCAGGGAGCGGGGACCGTGTGCCAGGCATTGTACTAGCTGTTGGCGTACAAGTTCCAGAATGCCCCTCCCAATGGCATCCCGGCTTCACAGATGAACACACATCGGGCTTTGAGAGGTAAAGTTGCCGCCTATGGGAGGCTCATGGCTTCGGGAATTGTCATCTCCCTGTCATTACCAGGGCCGAGGCCACCATCATGTCCAACCTGGTCCATAGCATGAACCCCCCCCCCCGGGGGGCGGGGGGGGGGTCGGGGGTTGCCTCTCCGTGATTTGTTTCCAGCACGGCAATCAGAATAGGAGTTGGAAGGTTTAAATTGGATTACATCACGCCCCCCCCATCCTGCCACCCACCACTTTCCCATCACACCCCATGGATTCTCACTGCAGTGAAAATAAAATCCGGACTCTCCTATCTGATCTTGCCTCTGACCTCATACCACTCGCCTCTTCCCCTCCCACGTCCTGGCCACGCAGGCTTTTCCTCTCTGTGCCCGTGCACACTACGCCTGTTCCCTCTGCTTTGGAGGCTGTCCCCACAGATGCGTGTGCGTGACCTGCTCCTTCCACTCAGGCAGGTCCCGCCACCTTCGGGCCTTTCTCATCATCCGGTCTGGCCTGGACTCCTCCTTCAGGCCTCTCCATCACATCCCCCCTTCGTGTTGTCTTTATAGCTTTCAACACTAGCTGAAGGTTCGTGCTCATTATCCGTTCTCCTCCACTAGTATGAGCATCCCAAGAGGGAGGGGATGTCATCTTGTTCTCTGCTGTATCCACAACGCCCGCACAGTCCCTTGCCTAGGGTTGGTGCTTCGTGAGCAAAAGGAGAGATGAACCAATGAGTCACGGAGTTGAACCTAGGTGTCTGTGGCTCCAAAGCTGGTCTGCTTTCTGCTACATAACTGCGATTAGAGTTAAGCTAGACACTGATGCTTGGGTACGTGAGCAGGAAACCCTACTGACTCCAAAGAGTGTTTTGTAACGCTGCCCTGCACCTTCACCCCAACGTGATCTTTTTTTTTTTTTTAATGTAGACCGCTGTAAATATTGCAATGGGTATCCTGGGGGGAGGCTTGCGGCTAGGTACTTCCATACTCAATCCTTACGCTTAACTTGTCCTATGTCCCAATTTTTATTCCTTGCCTTGTGTCATTTATACGCGGGTTTATCTCTCCCAAAGACTACTACTTCCTTTGAAGGCATCACTAGGTGGCATTAATCCACCTTCCTTTAAGTAAAACTAAGTCGTTCGTTACACAAGCCCCTTTGATCTAGAGAGACTGACTTCCTTATTGTCCCAACATCGTTTTTCTTTGTTTCTTTGTGGTTCTCTGTTCTCCACCTGTATCTGCTGGAACGCCATAGTGGACGCTCAATAAATGTTCGCTGCAACCCAAATAAGGCCCATCCTGCAATATAAACTGTAAAATAAACCTGGCAATTCAAGAAGGGCCGCACTGAGTTCTGCATTCCGTGACAGTCATCAGACATAGGCATCGATGTGCCCAGTTAAGAAGACACATACGCCCCATGAAAATAATTAGGAATTGCTAAGAAGAACGAAGGAGGAAATAATCCTAGTGATATTTAAATTTGAACTTTTTTTTTCCTAACAGCTCGGTAGAAATTTTGTCTGGAAACAACCTGAATTTCCATTAATTCAAAAATAACTGTTCCAGACACGCAAAAGCTAAAGGAGTTCGTTACCACTAACCTGGCCTTACAAGAAATGCTAATGGGATTTCTTTAAGCTGAAAAGAAAGGCAGCTAATGAGTAACAAGAACACATATGAAAGAATATTTCTCACTGGAAAGGTAAATATATAGTAAAGATACTGGATGAATCATTTATAAAGCCAGTATGAAGATTAAAAGACATAAGTAGTAAAAACTATAATTAAGATAATTAGTTCAGGGATTCACAAGGTAAAAAGATGTAAAATGTGACATAAAAAACGTAAAACATGAGAGGGAGTAATAATGTTGAGCTTTACAGTGGGATCACACTTAAGTTATCAACTTAAAATAGACTGTTACCAATAGAAGTTGTTTATATAAGCCTTAGGGTAGCCACAAGGCAAAAACCTACAGTAGGTAAGCACACAAAAGATAAAGAGAAGGGAATATAAGCAGACCACTAAAGAAAGCCATCAAACACAGAGGAAAAGAGTAAGAGAAGAATCAAGGAACAGACAGGAGCTACAAAAACAGCCAAAAAACAATGAACTAAATGGCAATAAGCAGAGACCTATCAATAATTGCTTTAGGGGCACCTGGGTGGCTCAGTCAGTTGAGCATCTGAATTCGACTCAGGTCACGATCTCATGTTTTGTGAGTTCGAGCCCCCATGAGCCCCACATCAGGCTCACTGCTGTCAGAGCAGAAATCTTTGGTCTCCCTCTCTCTCTGCCCCTCCCCTGCGCATGTTGTCTCTTTCTCTCTCTCTCAAAAATAAATAAACATTTTTTAAAAATTACTTTAAATGTGGGTGCCTGGGTGCTCAGTCAGTTAACCATCTGTCTCTTGGTTTCAGTTCAGGCCATGATCTCGCGGTTCATGAGTTCAAGCCCCGCATCAGTGCATGAGTAGTGTGGAGCCTGCTTGGGACTCTCTCTCTCTCTCTCTCTCTCTCTCTGACCCTCTCCAGCTCTCTCTCTCTCTAAGTAAATAAACTTAAAACAATTACTTGAAATGAAAATGAACTAAATTCTCCAATCAAAAGACAGAGTGGCTGAATGGGTTAAACAAGACCCATCTACATTCTGCTTACAAGACACTCACCTCGGATGCAAGGACACACACAGCCTGAAAGTGAAAGAATGGAAAAAGATATTCCATGCAAATGGAAACAAAAAGAAAGCTGGATTAACTATACCTATATCACACATAATAGACTTTAAAACACAGATAGTAATAAGAGACAAAGGATGGTGTTACATAATGATAAATGCGCAAATCCAACAAGAAGATATAACATTTATAAACATTTACAAACCCAACATAGCAACATCTGAATATATCAAGCAAATATTAACAGACTTAAAGGGAAAAATTGATAGGGATACAATAATAATAGGAGACTTTAATATCCTACTTATCTCAATGCAGGCAGAAAACCAAGAAGGAAACACTGGCCTGAAATGACATGTTAACCAGATGGACTTGACAGATATTTCTAGAACATTCCATCCAAAAGCAATAGCACTCATTCTTCTGAAGTGCACATGGAAGATTTTCCCAGATAGATCAAATGTCAGGCCCCCAAAAAAGTCCTAACAATTTAAAAGGATTGAAATCATAATCAAGCATCTTTTCTGACCACAATGGTATGAAACTAGATGTTAATTGCATGAAGAGAACTAAAACTCACAAATGTGTGAAAATTAGACAACATGCTATTGGATAAACAATGGATCAAAGAAAAAAATCCAAAGAGAAATCAGAAAATGCCTTGAGACAAATGAAAATGGAAGTGTCACATACCCAAATTTGTGCGATGCAGCAAAAGTAGTTCTAAGAGGAATGTTCACAGCGATAAATGCCCACCTCATGAAATAAAAGGTTCAAGTAAACAACCCAACTTGACACCTCAAGAAACTAGCAAAAGGAGAAACAAAGCCCACAGTTAGTGGAAGGAAGGAAATGACAAAGATTAGGGCAGGAATAAATGAAGTGGATACTAAAAAGACTGTAGAAGAGATCAATGGAACTAAAAGCTGGTTCTTTGAAGAGGTAAGCAAAATTGACAAATCTTCAGCTTGACTCACCAAGAAAAAAAGAGGACTCAAAATCAGAAATGAAAGGGATGTTAAAACTGACGTCACAGAAATACAAAAGATTATAAGACGGTGCAATGAACAATGACAGGACGACAAATGGGAGAACCTAGAAGAAATGGATAAATTCCTAGAAACATACAACCTGCCAAGACTGAAACATACTGAAATAGAAAATCTGAACTAACAAATTACTAGTAAGGAGACTGATTTAGTCATCAAAACTCGTCCAACAAACAGGACAGCTTCACTGGTAAATTCTGCCAAATTTTCAAAGACGAGTTGATTCCAGTCGTTCTGAAACTCTTCCAAAAATAGAAGAGAAGGGAACTCTTACAAATTCACTTACAAGGCTAGTAAGTACCCTGATACCAAAACCGGATGAGGAGGCCACACAAAAAAATGACAGGCCAATATCCCTGATGAACACAGATGCAAAAATCCTCAACAGAAAATTAGGAAGCCAAATTCAATAATACGTTAAAAAATCATATACCAGGATCAAGTAGGATTTATTCCAGAGATGCAAGGATGGTTTAATATCCATAAACCAGTCAATGTGATACACCATTAACAACACAAAGGATAAAAATCATATGATCATCTCAACAGGTGCAGAAAAAAACATTTGACAAAATTCAACATCAATTCATCAGAAAAACGGTCAACAAAGTGGGTAGAGGGGGAGTGTACCTCAGAATAATAAAGTCTGTATATGGCAAGCCTACAGTTAACATCATACTGAATAGTAAAAAGCTAAAAGCTTTTCTTCTAAGATCAGGAACAAGGCAAGGATGCCCACTCTCGCTACTTTTATTCAACCTACTATTAAAAGTTCTGGATGGAGCAATTAAGTAATAAAGATAATAATAATAATAGGCATCCAAATTGGAAAGGAAGAGGTAAAATTGTCACTATTTGCAAGTGACGTGATATTATATATAGAAAACCCTAAAGTCTTCATCAAAATACTGTAAGCACTGATAAATGAACTGAATAATATTGCAGGATACAGAATCAATATGCAAAAATATGTGCTTCCATACACTAATAATGACCAATCTGAAAGAGAAGTTAAGAAAACAAACCCATGAGGCACCTGCGTGGCTCAGTTGGTTGAGCATCTATCTGACTCTTGATTTTGGCTCAGGTCATGATCCCAGGGTCGTAGGATTGAGCCTCATGTCAGACTCCATGCTTGAGATTCTCTCTTTCCCTCTGCCCCTCTTTCCCATTTGCACGCTCTATCAAAGAAGGAAAGAAAGAAAGAAAGAAAGAGAGAGAGAGAGAGAGAGAGAGAAAGAAAGAAAGAAAGAAAAGAAGGAAAAAAATCCCATTTATAATTGCATCAAATAGAATATAATACCTAGGGATTATATAAATTTATATAAATTTAACCAGGGAAGTGATAAACCTGTACAATGAAAACAGCAAGTCTAATACTCATAAACTAATAAAAGAAATTGAAGAAGACACCAAATAAATAGAAATTTATTGGATTAGAATGGATTAGAAGAATTAACATTTTTAAATGTCCATACTACCCAAAGCAATATATAACTTCAAGGCAACCCCTACCAAAATTCCAATGGCATTTTTCATATAAATGGAGCAATCTTAGAATTGAATGAACCATAAAAGACCCCAGATAGCCAAAGTCATCCTAAGAAAGAATAACAAAGCTCAAGGCATCATGCTCCCTGATTTCAAATTATATTACAAAACTATAGTAATTAAAACAGTATAGTGTTGGCTTAAAAAGAGACACATGGGGCACCTGGGTGGCTCAGTGGGTTAAGTATCTGACTTCACCTCAGGTCATGATCTCGCAGTTCATGAATTCAAGCCCCACATTGGGCTCTATGCTGACAGCTCAGAGCCTGGAGCCTGCTTCAGATTCTGTGTCTCCCACTCTCTCTCTGCCCTTCACCCACTCACACACACACTCTCTCTCTCTCTCTCTCTCTCAAAAATAAATAAATATTAAAAAAAAAAACCAGACACAGAGATCAATGGAATAGAATAGAGAAATAAACCCACACATATATGCCTCATTTACAACAAAGGAGGCAAGAATAAACAATGGAGAAAGGACAATCTCCATTGGGAGATCCATTGTCCATGGGAAAACTGGGCAGCCACATGCAAAAGAATGAGACTGGACCATTACTTGATACTATACACAAAAGTGAGCTCAAAATGGATTAATGACTTCACCATAAGACCTGAAACCATAAAACTCCTAGGAGGAAATATAGGCAGTAAGTTCCTTGACCTGGGTCTTGGCAACCATTTTTGCACTATGACACCTAAAGCAAAAGCAACACAAGCCAAAATACACAAGTGGAAGTAAGTCAAACTACAAAGCCTGTGCAGGGCAAAGGAAACCATCAGCAAAATGAAAAAGCGACCTACAAAATGGGAGAAAATATTTGTGAATTATATATCTAATGAGGGGTTAATATCCAAAATATGTAAAGAACTCATACAAGTCAGAAAAAAAAAACAGCAATCTGTCTTAAAAATGGGCAGAAGACTTGAATTTTTCCAAAGAAGACATACAGATGGCCAATAGGTACGTAAAAAAATGGTCTACACCATTAATCATCAAGGAAATGCAAATCAAAGCCACAATGAAATATCACCTCACACCTGCTAGAATGGCTGTTATCAAAAAGACCAGAAATATCAAGTTTTGATGAGGATGTGGAGAAAAGGGAGCCCTTGTGCACTGTTGGCGGGAATGCAAATTGGTGCAGCCCCTGTGAAAAACAATATAGAGGTTCCTCAAAATATTAAACATAGAAAAACATATGACCCAGCAATTCTACTTCTGGCTGTTTATCTAAGGAAAACAAACAAACAATAGCTCAAAAAGATGTATGCACCTCCCCCATGTTCACTGCAACATTATTTACAATAGCGATACAAGATATAGGAAATTACAATAGTGATTACAAGATATAGGAAAAAAAAGAAATTGTGGTGTGAGTGTGTGTGTGTGTGCATGTGTGTCATGAAATATTATTCACTCATCAAAAAAAGAAATCTTGCCATTTGTGACAACATGGATGAACCTCAAGGTTAAGTAAAATAAATCAGACAGAAAGACAAATAACTGTATGTGATCTGTCATATGTGGAATCTAAAAATAAACAAACCAAGCTCATAAATACAGAAAGCAGACTGGTAGTTGTCAGAGGCAGGGAGTTGGGGGTGGGAGAAATGAGTGAATTTTGTTTTAGTTTAGTTTAAATAAATGGAACTTAAAAATAGCTGAATAAACTGTGAAACCTCCTGTTATGGAATATTACTCAGTTTTTTATAAAGAATGAGCTAGCTCTTTACTTATTGACCTGAAAGGATTTCCATGGTATATCGTTACATGCAAAAAAAAAAAAAAAAAAAAAACATAAGTAATCCAGAATACAGTGTGATATATAAAAGCCTATTTGTATTTAAAAATGTGTTTACATTTGTATTTAAAAAAATGTGTTTATGACCCAGCAATTGCACTACTAAGTATTTATCCAAGAGATATAGGTATGCTGATTCATAGGGGCACATGCACCCCAATGTTTATAGCGGCACTATCAACAATAGCCAAAGTATGGAAAGAGCCCAAATGTCTATTGATGAATGCATAAAGAATATCTATATCTATATCATCTATATCTATATTTATATCTATATCTATACCTATATACATACATACATGCATATATACATACATACATGCATATATATATATATACACACACACACACACACACACACATACACACACACAATGGAATATTACTTCGTGATCAAAAAAAATGAAATCTTGCCATATGCAACAATGTGGATGGAACTAGAGTACATCGTGCTAAGCGAAACAAGTTGGTCAAAGAAAGATAAATATCATACAATTTCAATCATATGTGGAATTTATGAAACACAACAGATGAACACAGGGGAAGGGAAGGAACCATAAGATAAAAAGAGAGAGAGAGGTAAACTGTAAGAAACTCTTAAATACAGAGAACAAACGGGGGTTGCTGAAGGGGTGGCGGGTGGGTGGGGATGGGCAAGGTGGGTGATGGGCGTGAAGGAAGGCGCTTGCTGGGATGAGTACTGGGTGTTATATGTAAGTGATGAGTCACTAAATTTTACTCCTACAATCATCATTTCACTCTATGCTAACTAACTTGGATTTAAATAGAATAAAAAATGTAAAAAAACTAAAATAAATAAAAATGCATTTCCAAGCACGTGTCTATTTGCATGCCCATGGAGAAATGTGTACAAGGATGCACACCAAGCTGTTCAAATCTGTCATCACGGTGGGGTGGGAATAGAGGGGTTGTGGTAGAAGCTAGTCCTTGACTTCTCCTTATTATACGCATTTGTTCTGCTTCACTCTTTCCAACGGGAGTCCTGCTTTTGAATAAAAATATATTGGCAAACAAAGATTAAAATAAAATGCAATGTTTTCTCTGGACTAGGGCAGACATTTCGGCTAGATAATCATCTTCAAAGTGTTCAGGGACTAGTGAGTTAACTTTCTTCTCTTATTCGGTGTCCCCTGGTGAGCTCGTCTCTTGTTCACAAATCCAGTTATCAAGAATAAATGGCAGGCTGCTGGGAATTGACCCTAAGGAAACAGTCCAAAGAGAGAAGCCCAGAGAAAGCTCTCTCCTTGGGGTTATTTATCACATTGCTGTGTTGTGCGACTGTAATACTGGATACAACATAAATATCCTACAATAGAGAAAAAGCTAAATAAATTATGATACAGTCACTTGGAAATATTAAGAAAGACTAAAATCGAGGCATCCAACTCTTTAGAGTACCCTGTCAGATGCTCGTATTGCAATGTTAATTGAATAGCACAGTACACAAAACTAAATTTTATGAGTACCTTTATGTGAAAATGATCAGAAAAAGACAAGACAGAGGCACAACCGGTAGATTAAAGGGGCTTAGCGTGACACTTAGAAGCAGCCCCCCAAAGCTCATGCAGTTGGGTTATTACAGGGATGTTAAGTAGTCACTCTGAGAGAACCACCCCTAATTGTATAAATCACTGGGGGATGTCAGTCCTAGAGTTATATGTCTAGCTTAAAATCATTTAAGAAGGCGATAGTTTGGCCAATATTTTCAAATAGCCTGAGAGCATCATCATCATTTTTTTTCCTTCTACCAATTGCACTGCAAAAGGGAGTTGCATGTATCTTAGGAGACAAGAAAGAAAACAAGATGCTTTGTTTTGTGAACTTGGTCAGTGTCCTGTGAGATCTCAGGGAGAATTAGTTTTATTATTCCTAAGCCTCATGAAGAAATGTTAATTCTAGTTCAATTTGTTGACAATCCCAAGAGAAAAACCATGTAAAGGTCACAAGAAAAGGCTAGTCTGCAGAAAATGGTGGATGGAGCACCGGGCTGGGAGTCAGAAGGACTTGTATTCATTCATTCATTCATTCATTCATTCATCATTCTTTCATTCATGTCTGTTGAGGGTAATGGACTTTAGAATGTAAATATGTTAAAACCATCTGGCCCCAGATCCTCAGGAAGTTCAAGCTAGGGTGAACATCCAAAGTCAGAACCAAGTAATTGTAGTATAGTGTACTAGGAACAGTGATTAAAAAAAGGCTATTATGGAGTATGAAGGAAAAAAATTTCCAGTTCCTCTTGAGATAGTAGGTTTGACTCCAAAACACAGATTAAATAACCTGTGTTATTCAACCAGGTTCCAGAACATCGGCTATTAGGAGGCAAGATAGAGCTGTGGTTAAGGACATGATTTTGGGGGCAGGCTCAAATCCCACTTAACTTCAACAGAGCGATTTCCTCATCGGCGAAAAGAAATAACACTACATGCCACACAAGACAAGTGTCGGAATTCTAAGAGAAGTTACCCATTCAGACTTTAGCATACGGCCTGGCACATAATTCCAGCCAAATAGACGGTAGCTATATTACTATGAAATAACTTCTCAGCCTCAGTTATTTGGATCAGAACAAGGCAGATGGTACGATACTGCCGTGGAATATAAATCATTTGCTGCTGCGGGCACTGGGTTTTGATCTGCAGGGTGTGAAGCTACATTCTTAAGCATCCCAACCTTTTGCTATTAATCATTTCCCTTGGAAACGTTTCCGGAGCCGGTCTCCGGAGTTAATTCCGTCAATGGGTTGTGGGTGTGTGAACAGGAGGGATCTTCCTCATGTGGGAGCCATCCTGCCCTTCCCTGGTGTGGTACAAATTAGAGGGAGATTGTGGGGCTTCTCGCCTGCTCCCGGGGGCCCCTCCAGGGAGGGCTTCTCGACAGAATTGCGGTGTGGCCTGTCATCACCACTAACCACTCATTTCTCAACTGACATCCTGTGTCACTCTGTGCATCCTGGCCAGGCTGTGGGGAAGGCGCCTGCGGAGCAGTAAAAGGCAAGGAGACATATGCTACGCTAGGGGAACAAAGGGGGTAGCTGGGCTGGGGAGGAAGATGGAATAAAAGCAGGCCCTCCTGAAACCGGGTACCTCATACACAAAACCAAGACTTCCCGTTTGCTTTCCAGAGCACCACGAGGTTGCTTGGGCTGCACTGGGTCATCTTGGATCGGACCACACTCCGAGGCAGCTGCTGATTTCCTGCAGTCACGCCAGCATTAACCTTCACAAACAGGACCATGCACGTACAGAACAATCATAAAACCACAACGTCACTGAGCCTTACGTTTGTTGTTGAATTATTGCTTTGCTTACCTATCAGTATCATGTCCATTTCATAGGTGAAATAACAGAGACAGAGAGATTAAGGTACATCTCCAAGTTTGCACAGCTAGCAGGAGGTGAGCCCCAGTTTAAATGTTGGCCTGTGGGCTTAATCTCTGGGCATGCTGCCTCCCAGTGAAAATGCTATAAAATGATGAACGAGCACCCAGAAAGGGTCTCATGAGCCCGCTGAGGTCTTAATGGAAGCCTCCGAAGTCCTAGAATAAAACAAAGACGTCTCAGGGTGCCTGGGTGGTTCAGTTGGTTAAGCGTCCGACTTCGGCTCAGGTCATGATCTCGCGGTTTGTAGGTTTGAGCCCCTGCGTCGGGCTCTGTGCTGACAGCTCAGAGCCCAGAACCTGCTTCGGATTCTGTGTCTCCCCCTCTCTCCACCCCTCCCATGCTCATGCTTTGACTCTGTGTCTCGATAATAAATAAGCATTAAAAAAAAACAAAAACCAAAGAGGTCTCCTGATTAAAAAAGAAATTATAATAAACAACAACAACAGAGAGGTCTCCTGAAGGGATCTTATTTAAACTCTCATCCACCTTAGCTGTATAGTATGAACTAGTTAAACTGGATCAGGTCTTACTGAGCACAGGAGAATTAGGACAGGTGGGTGGGGAAGCTTTTGTTGTCTCTCTCTTCAGAGAAAGAGGCTCTGGACAGAGGGATTCTCTGATTCCTGAGAGTGAATGAGAACCCCGAGAAGAGAGACAAAGGCTCTTGGAGAAGAATTATGGGGAAGGGAGTGGAGAACAGGATGAAACAGGACTAAAAGGCGTTAATGTGTCTCCAGCACAATTCCGTCAAGGCTGGCCCTGCTGGTTCAAAGGGTTTGTTCTCAGCTCTTCATGTTCAGAGGGGGTTACCTGAATCTCCTTGATTTGGACATTCTCACATTCTATGGTTCAGCAGGTGCCAGAAAGCTCAAGGCGCCATTTGTTTAAAACCTTGGCCTTAGAGAACATCAAAGCCAAAGCCATCCCCAGCAGTACTGGGTCAAGATCAACCCCAGCCGACAGGGATTTACTCCTCACCTAAGTGACGGCACCTGTCCTGGGCACACAGGTGGCACAAAGCCACAATCTGGGTGGTGCTGAAAGACCAGTAAGAATGAATTACATGTGCCCGAGGAGTCATGGCTACTGGAAACACTGACATCAAACTCCTCTTGATGGGTCATTCTGGCTTTGAAACGATGATCCTCGCTCGAGATGACGAGGGGCTCGGAAAGAAACAAAGAGGAAAATAAGTGAAGAGGAAGCGAGTAGGGGAGGGGGAGACCAGCAAAGGATCAGAAGCAAGGACACCCAAGAGCAATGAAGAGACGGACCTGGCAGGAAGATGGGCCCAGAAGAGGCAACCAGAGAAAGTTCCCGGTGGCTGAGGAATTCTAAAGCCCTGGACTGAATGCCTGACAGTTAGCACCACGTGTGTACTGGGTTGTGTTTAGAGGCAATTTGCTCCCCCATCATTTTCCTCGTTTTCTTCTTCATTTGGGGTTACAATGTGCTGCATTCAACTGCCTGCATAAATGGAATTGAGGGGAAATCACGAAAATGGGGCTCAGTTGCTGGCTTGGGTTTGCAGGAAGCAACGAGAAGGAAAAGCTACAAGAGGGGAGACGTGAGGGAGACCGGCCATCAAACATCCTGCAGTTCCCCCTTATCCGCGGCTTCGCTTTCTACAGATTCAGTTACCCGCGGTCCGGAAGCAGAGAATTCTCCTTCGGACATGCGGTCAGAAGCTCAAGAGAAGGGCAATCTCCCAATCTCCCTCAAGAGAAGGAAATATCCCAATGAGATATTTCAAGAGAGAGACCACATTCACATAACTTTTATTACAGTATATTGTTGTAATTATTCTATTTTATGACTAGTTATTATTGGTAATCTCTTACTGTGCCTAATTTATAAATTAAACTTTATCACAGCTAAGTACACATAGGAAAACACATAGTATAGATAAGGTTCGGTACTATTTACACTTTCAGGCATCTGCTGGAAGGTCTTGGGACTTGTCCTTTGCAGATAAGGTGAGACTACTTCCTGCCTGGCAAAAGTCACAGTCAGGTGTGGTTAGGCAAATTCCCAAGACCAGTTCTGTGGAGCGGTGGAACTTTAGCACAGCAGAATCCCCTGGAAGGTCTCCCGGACACCGTCTCCAGAGTTTGGCTCAGCTGGTCTGAGTGGGACTTGAAAATTTTGCCTTCCTGATGCCCTCAGCTGAGCTGACGTTGGTGAAGGAAAAATCCTAGAGATACTGGAGCCATGCTGGATTTCCTACTCCCTGTGGGTGAGGAAATAACCCAATTTTATCTGAAACTCAAAGGAAAGAGTGGTTTCTAGGTTATAAAGGGTACTATACAAAGAGCCACCAGCCAGTTCCCAGGAAAGTATGTTGGAAGTTCAAAGAAGGAGAGGATGCCCATAACTCCTTTGCATGTAGTGCTAAATCAGAACTGCCAGGCTCCCTGTGGGGTTAAGAAGTGTGACAACTTATTTCAAAGGAATCTAATTAGAGGCCAGGAATCCCAAGTTTGAATCCTAGCTAAGGCTCTTACCATCTGTATGGCCTTGGGGGGGCAACTCATTAACCTCTCTGACCCCATTTTCTCTGCCTTACCCTGGGGAGATTTTCACCGATTATTGCCGCTACCGCCATGCTAGCTTCCTGGTCCGCATGTGGATGCAAGATCCCTTCCCTGAATCCCGGTAGCACACCTGAGATGAGAACGGAACACGTAGGCAACACTTTACCAAAACCTTAGGGTGTCTTAGTTCTGGATCCCTGGAGAGGGAGCCTGAGATGGAGATTTGCATACAGGAGGTTTAGTAAGAGGCCTCTCGTGATCCCAGATGGAACAAAGGGGCTGGGTCTCCGTACCCTCCAATCTGCCCTACGTTGCGCTGATTCTGGAAAGAGGATTTAACCTTGGGCAAGACGGCTGTCTTCGGACAAGGTCAAAGCCTCAGCTACAGACTCTCATTAGCCAACAGTGTTGGCAGCTGGGGGAGCGAGTGGCTTGATCCCAGAGTGGGAGCCAGGACCAGCCACATACTTCATGGAGCCCCTTTGTTCAAAGTCATTGAGAATTTCAAGATGGCAACACAGAGCACTAAGCCCAGGGCCCCTCTAAGTGCCAGGCTCTGCTCAACCGCGCAGGCTGCACACGCACAACGCTGGCCTTGGTGGTAGATGGGGCGGTGGACATACTGTCCAGTTGCGGTTGTGAGAAACAAACAGAAACCTCAAGCTAGCTAATTGGCTTTCAGATATACCCTCCTCTGTGTTGGAGCCTTCAACACAGCGCTGGTGGCAAAGGGTTGTCCTTAAAGCCTCCCTAGGACCCTGTAGACTCCTCAGTGCAGACCCACGGGACCATAAGGCAGTCTCTGGCCTTCAGATTTCCAGGCTGTCAGGTTTTGATACTCAGCATCATGACCTTCCTTTCATCTGGGAGACAGAGACCGGGGATGCCCATCCCTTTCTGGCGAAACCTCGCCTACCCGTGGATTGTGGCCTTACTCAACTGGCAGTGACCGAATCATCTTTCTGCCCATGCGGAGCCGCTGACATTCCTTCAAGAGGCACTCGCCAAAGGGGCTGGCAGTCGCTTCTCTATGGCCCCTGGAGAGCCAGCCTGCCCAGACTAGGCGGCCTCGGGCCTCAGTTGCTTGCCTATTTCTCAGCCTCAGAGTCACGGAAGTCCCTTTAAATTAGTGAAAATAAATGTTTTGTTTGATTATTTTTTCATCAGCCAAAGCCTGGGGTTTCTGGACCCTGTCTTTCAGTTCTTTCAAATAAAATTTGAACCAACGAATAATCCCCTCTACACAGTCTATCAGAGTTTCATTTACGCTCCCTTTTTAAACTGTGTTCCTACCCCGATTCGGGGGCCCCGAGAGCCTATTAAACTTGCTCAATGAGATGCTGTGTTCACTTCTCACCCCACACGGGCCTTCTCTTCCAGCTCTCTGCCGTGTATGCCTTCCTCACTTTGTTCCTCTTTATTCTTGTTTCAGAGCATTGGCAAGTTGGTTGAATTTCGATTTCTGTTTTCTTTTGCCTATCCAATGACTTGGACTGTTTTATATTTCACATTAGGCGATGGATAAAAGGCAGCCTTCCTTTGGTATCTGTGCTTTCCCGACTCTGGAATGTGTCTCTGCTGGGGTGTGCGGGGGACAAGGCTGGGATTCCAGTCTTTTTACATACCTTCACCCCAACGCACCAAAAACAAAAAGCCTGGAGATGGGGCTGTGCTGAGTTCAAACCACAAAAATTCAGGCATAATTATCCTTCTGTTGTAGCCATATCTATCTATTTCTCTATCTATCTATCTATCTATCTATCTATCTATCATCTATCTACCTATCTATCCAGATACAGTCCATCAGTAACAATAATTGGGTGTAGAAACTTATGAATATTTACGAGGCAACAACTTTCTTTTCTTTTTTTTAAATTTATTTTAATGTTTATTTATTTTTGAGAGACAGACAGAGTGCAAGTGGGGCATGGGGCAGAGACAGAGGGAGACACAGAATCCGAAGCAGGCTCCAGGCTCTGAGCTGTCAGCACAGAGCCCCATGAGGGGCTTGAACTCACGAGCGGTGGGATCATGACCTGAGCTGAAGTCGGTCGCCCAACCGAATGAGCCACCCAGGCGCCCCTCCAGGCAACAACTTTCTAAGTGATGTGTGTGTGTGTGTATACTTGTATATGCATATAGATGTATGACATGTATGTATTATGTATACATGCACTGAGTGATTATTTATATTGCAACATGTATAAAATCACTTAAGATATTTAAATGAATATAGACCTATATTCATTTATGTATTCATTTACTCTTTACAACAACCTTATAAAGTAGATATTGTAATTAAAATATACAGTAAGTGACTGTGTATATATGTTGTAATATATACATAGATTATATAAAATAGCTTTGAAGGTACTTATATATAAATAAATATACATTTTGATTTAATCTTTACAAAAATACCATGTGGTAGCTAACTATTATCCCCATGTTTCAGATGAGAACATTGAGCAGACGGTGGGGTTCCGTAACTTGCCAGGGTCATTCAGCTGGTAAGAGGCAGAGTGGGATCTGGACGAGGCAGTCTGGCCCCAGAGTCTGGGCCTTGGACCATCTCTAAACGTACATGGAAAGTGGAGGTCTAGAGGGACCCTAATCAATCTAGGCTAGATAGAATCTCTGGGAGGGAAAAAGTGATGATACTTACGTAAACACCAATTCAGTTTAGTGCCCCGTATCCTGCCTGCAGAAAAACTTGGATAAGAAGAAGGAGGAGACAGCTCAGAAAGCTAGAAGCTGAGTATGTCGCTAGTCATCTCTAGGAGAGGGGCTACCTCAGGGGGCACAAACATTTAGTGTCCGTTCCTTTGTTTCTCCATTACAGGGACCTCAGCACGGTATGCCTTTGGCTTGATATGTATTTGATGCACAAGTGACTGAACAGAATGAATGGGCAACCAGCAAATGTTCTTTTCCTTCTTTCACATAGAAGGTGTGCGTGTGTGTGTGTGTGTGTGTGTGTGTGTGTGTGAGATATGCATGCCTACTTACACACTCCCATTATACACACATATATGTTATTCTTTCGCATATATCATACATATCCCTTATTCTGACCATCTCAATAATCCTCTAAGCAGATATCATTATTGTTGTCATAATGTTACAGTTAAGGAAATTGAGCAAGTAACTGACTGGGTAAGTAAGTTACTAAACATCCAGGTCACAGAGTTTATTAAGGTATGCACGCACGCGCATGTGAACACACACACACACACACACACACAAAACCACAAATATACGCCCCTGTATGTCAACATGCTTTGTACCAATTAAATGAAAACAGTACTTAGGTAACCCAGCATATCTGCTTTTAGCTTCCATTTAATTTATTTCAGTTTATTTATTTATTTTGAGAGAGAGAGGGAGCGTGCACAGGTGTGAGTCGGGGGGAGGCAGAGATAGAGGGAGAGAGAGAATCCCAAGCAGGCTCTGCACTGACAGCTCGGACGTGGGGCTCAATCCCACCAATTGTGAGATGATGACCTGAGCTGATAGCAACTGAGCTTAACCGACTGAGCCACCCAGGCTCAGCTTCCATTTATTTTTAATGGACATATAATGTACATGCAGTAAATGCATGTATCCTTGTGTGTTCTCCATCCACATCATCCCCACCTAGATGAAAGCAGAGAAAATCTCAGCATCACAGAAGGTTCCTCCCTGCCCCCTCTCTCTCCCCAGAGGGGACTACTCTTCTGACCTCCATCACTAGAGATTAATTTTGCCTGTTTCGTTTTCTGCATTTTATAGGAATTGAGTCATTCTGTAGGTACTCTTTTTCTCTTTGGCTTATTTTTTCTACATTAAGTCTGTAGATTCACTCAGTACGAGCTCAGTGCTTGCATCACTGCATGGCATGCCATTATTCAGATAGACCACATTTCATTCATTCAACTCTTGATGGAGCATATGTTTCTAGTTTGGGGTTTTCGTGCCTACTGTTTCTACGAACACTCTTATACATGTCTGTTGGTGATTACGTATCTTCAGTTCTATTGCGAAGATACCCAAAAGTGAAACGGCTACGTTGAAGATAAAGCATGCGTTTGGCTGCAGTCCATATTGCTACAGTTTTTCAAAGTCCTTGTGCAAAATCATGGCCCTTGTGCAAAATCATGGCCCTGGCCAGCAGCATATGAGATTGCAGGGTCTCCTTTCACACCCCGGTCATGGAGACAATTCAGGGGATTTAAGTCATAAGACGCGAGTTTGCAGTAACACATCCACAAGAGCAGTATCACGGACCTTTCACACCGAGCACACAAAAGCCTAGGCCAGCAGCTTTGCTTTGGAGTTCGGGAGTGATTTCCCCCCTGGCTCCCTCCCACTAACGAAGACTTCTAGATGGCTAGGCAAGCCCGGAGGAGATAAAAAACAATTGCAGGCTTCATCTGTGTCATGTGGGGTGAAACCCATTATTATGAAAAACGTTAACCTTTCCTCTTCTGGGCAGAAATAGCTCTTGCTGTCAAGGGATGCCTTGTTTAGAGAACTGTGTGGTTCCAAAGGAACTTTTAAAGTTCCAAAGGGTAAAAACAAACAAATAAACAAACAAAAAAAAAAATGCAGCTGCTCCGTGAAACCATCTTTATAGTATTTGACCTGCTGATCTGTCACCTAAATCTTCAATACAAAGATTTATCATTGTGCAAGGAGTATCCCATACCAGTGACAGGTGTCTGTCTTTCTCGGTTTTCCGCATACAGGAAGAGACGATTTATGTATGTATGTATGTATGTATGTATGTATGTATGTATAAAGTTTATTTATTTATCTTGAGAGAGAGAAAGAGAGGGAGGAACAGAGAGGGAGACAGAGAAGCCCAGGCAGGCTCCGTGCTCTCAGCACAGAGCCCAGCGCGGGGAGGGGGGGGGGCCTTCATCCCCCATGCTGTGAGGTCACGGCCTGAGCCGAGATGCAGAGTCAGACGCTTACCTGAGCCGCCCAGGTGCCCCAAGAAGAGATGATTCAAAGCCGACTGGGAATGCACTGCCTCATACCTCTGGCTAGTTAGAAGCACGGTGGATTTGCTTTTTCCTTGCAACTTTCCAAGAAACTCCACTTTTACTCGGGGGACAGAGTCAGTGTCTTTGGTCAGGTGAGATGCTTGATGTTGAGCCAAGAAATTCAGGATGGGCGATCTATTTGACCCAATTTGGAGCCTCATTCTAGCAAGTGGACTTAAAAACCTCTACAAGGATGTTAATAACCGATCACCCGGTGTGCTAGCCGTTCGGGCTGTCTGCCCGAGCTTCCCACCCTGCTCCCTCCTGAGCACACATGGGATTGTGCTCCCAGCCCCCGTGTCTGGGTGGGGCCGGAGGACTGACTCTGGCCAAGGAGCTGTGAGCAGAAGTGGCCGGAGCCACATCTGGACTGGAACTTTCACTTGTGGCCTCAGACCCTTCAGAGCTTGCCCAGCACCTGGATGGTAACAGCGGCTCTGAAGCCGGAGGTTGCTCTGGCCACGTGGAACAGAGCCTACGCTGTTTGCTGTCCCTGAGATCTTTTGTCGTATTTGTCGCTGCAGCACAGCTTCGTCTATCCCAGTTGACGCACTGTCTCTCTCCTTCAGTTCACACCCTGATTTAAATGTGTGCTGTGGGGCGCCTGGGTGGCTCAGTTGGTTAAGCATCCGACTTCAGTTCAAGGAATGATCTCGCGGTTCATGGGTTCGAGCCCCGCGTCGGGCTCTGTGCTGACAGCTCGGAGCCCGGAGCCTGCTTCGGATTCTGGGTCTCCCTCTCTCTCTGCCCCTCCCCTGCTCACGCTCTGTCTCTCTGTCTCTCAAAAATAAATAAACATTAAAAATCAATCAATCAATAACTATGCGCTGGCTTGCTTCCTTTCAATCCTTAAGGAGCTGGAGACCCTAAAATAGGGCTTATTTACTTATTGATTCATTTATTATCTTTATTTATTGATTCATTTATGATTTTATTTATGTACTTATTATTTTTATTTGGTTAGTTTTTGAGAGAGAGAGAGGGAAAGCAAGGAGGGGGCAGAGGGTGTGGAGAGAGAATCTCAAGCAGGCTCAGTATGAAGCGTGATGGGAGGCTCAGTCCCACCAACCGCGAGAACTTGACCTGGGCTACAATCAAGAGTCAGACGCTTAACTGACAGCCAGCCAGGTGCCCCTAAAATAGGGCTTGTTTTAAGCCATAGGCCCTAATACAGAATGAGAACTCTGAATGTAGTACTTAGTGTGGCACGGACGACTTAATATTTAAACAAGAGGTACATACATTTGTTAAACAAGCAATCATGCCCGTAACTGGTAAGGTAACGTGAAGAGGAAGGGAGGGCGCTGGAAGGAACAGGGCTTCGTCTGAAGGTGCTGGCCGGGAGATGCCCACGCAGGGGCTTTCTGGCAAGCGTGGACAAGCAGAAGTGGGGAGCATTTAGGAAGTATAAGATAGGGGCACCTGGGTGGCGCAGTCGGTTAAGCGTCCGACTTCAGCCAGGTCACGATCTCGCGGTCCGGGAGTTCGAGCCCCGCGTCGGGCTCTGGGCTGATGGCTCGGAGCCTGGAGCCTGTTTCCGATGCTGTGTCTCCCTCTCTCTCTGCCCCTCCCCCGTTCATGCTCTCTCTCTGTCCCCAAAATAAATAAATGTTGGAAGTATAAGACAGTCCTCAAAGACCATTTCTCACTCACATTAAGGGGGCAAGTGGGAGGGGAGAAGGATAAGGAAACAATGAGCGCCCCCACATGATCCTTTATATATAGGAAGTCTAGGTTCACATCGTCTGGAGCACAGAGAAAAAGGAGAAACAACCCATGTCCTAGGTCTGTTTTCCTTCAGATTGCCTTTGACCGCCAAACAGGCTGGATCTACATGATTCCTACCGGGGGCAGAAACTGCCTCTGTCTTGTTCCCTCTTGTAATCCGAGTGCTTAATGTAATACCTGGCGTATAGGATGAGCTGGATATGGGTTATAATATTATTAGATACACTGAAGGATAAATGGGTGAGGGGAGAAAAAGATTGACGTTGAAATACCCTTCTCTGCAAGTTGAAAGCCCTGCCTTTCTTTCTTATTCCAAAACTTTGCAGAAAACTCTCCATGACCATCTTTCCTACCGCTCGGCACTCAACAGCACCCTCTCATAGACGATCTCCAAGTCACTTCCAAAGTGACATGCAATGGTTCTATCACAGTAACTTTGCAAATACCACGTTCTCTCTCAGAGGGTACGCTTAGGTGATAAACACAGAAGTCAATCCTTTCTGGTACAAGATTCCTTCGAGTAGCTGAACGTCTCAACCTGTGTAAGTGACGCCCCCTACTTCGTCTTGTCCAGCCCCTACATCAGCAGTTCCCTGCCAGCACTTTTGGATGAGGCCCTGTTCCTTTTATCTCTTTTTTTTTTTACTGCCTCTTCCCGTCTCTTTACCACCAACTTAATAAGGCTGACATGGGGATTTCGTTGGGTAAGTCAATTTCTTAAAATTGCTTTGAGATATGGCCCCAAATTCCTTGGGAGTATTTGTTAAACTCACAAGCAATATTTTTTTGGCTCCTGTCACACTCTACACTCAGGCACTTAGGAGCTGGCAAGAGAGAAAATCCATAGACACAGCTGGGTGGGGGAGGGGGGGCCCACGTTGCCCAGGGATACCCAAGGCACCCGGTAGATTTGGCATGTGATCAATCCTTACCCAAAATTGAACAGATCCTAAGGGCAAGGGCTGCCATAAGCATTTGTTGTCAGGAAGGATAGGGGAGGGTTTGTGATAGACGATGTGGTTCCATTCTCTATCCCAACTTGGGATGGCCCTCCGATGACCACAGACCCTTAAATCTTTCCTCCTAAGTTTCCCCCAGGTGCAGATTCCAGGGTTCCTTTGCTCCCCAGGCAACCTCAGATCATTTTGTCATTCTGAGGGTCTTACTCAGGGAGATCTAGGGTTAACCACGTGGAGAGTCTAGACACCAATCCCAGAATTCCAATTCCCTGCCTGAGGCTCAAGATGGGAAGGTTGGGCATGGTGCCGACCCCATGGCCCGGAGCAGAAGTGCTGAACATCCAAGATATGCAGCGTGAGGTCATGCCCCGGCGACATCCGAAATGGACCCTTTTGGAAATTTTCATGAAATTCATGACCAACTGTCATCAACCACAAAGGGAGAAAGAGGCTGAAATCCTAGGATTTGCAGCCTGGTTCTTTTCTTGGTAACTCATTGAGAATTAGCCCCTTTACCTTTCCTAATTTCCTTTTACTTTCCTCGATTCAAATATTGGTATTTTGCAGCTGCTTCTACTGTAACAATGACTACAGTTCAATTATGTTCTTGCATATGTCAGGTATAGTACAGTCTAATTTAATCTTCATTACACATCGCCATATTGCAATTATACATGCTATCCAAGTGTTAACACATATTTAAACCTGCTATTCCTTTGTCACTGATTTACAAAGGAGGTACCTGAAAAGAAGCAGATGTCATAATTACATGCTTATTCAGCTCATTTTAAACTAAGTCTCAAAGTAAATTGCAGATGAGCCAAGCATGTCTTGAAATTAATGTAGTGATAGGACACTAATGCCACGATTCATTATGGTTTGTCAATGCGCCGTACTTCTGGAATGTGTGATAAAATTATATTAATACTCTGTGCTAATGAGATTAATGAATATGAACACGCAGGAGAAGAATAGGGTCCTTTGTTCAACTATTGAAAAAATAACATATAGGTAATTAAAAAGAATTAATCAAATCATGTACAGCCTCATTTATATTAAATTAATTTGTCTGGTTTCATTTCTAATAATTAATCACTTTTTGCAAATTACAAAGCACTTCAGGCGGGTGGAAGCCTTCAGTAGGAGTTGTGATTCAGAATATTTAGAACGATCAAGGTGGTCCCTGTGGGTTCATATTAATTAAGGTTTAACAGTTTGGAAAATTGTAGCAATATTTTATGATTCATGTAATTAAACTCTGTAACAAAATGTCACAACTGCTAGTTACTTCTGCGCCTGTGATTTATATCTTCCTCCTTTTGGAAAGGAAGCGGCAGGAATGAAGTCTTCTGCAACGTGCCGACACAGTCGATGGGAAAACAAGCTGGTGGGTTCAGTGCAAACTGAAGCACTTTGTCTGGGGTACCCAGCACCCTTCCACTCCCAAATTCCACCATGGGGTTATGCAAATTTGGCTGAGTCAGATGATCTGACATATGGTAGAAATCTCAAGGGTCTCCTCTGGCATGTTTGCTTGGATTAAAAATAAAAAGGCAAGAGCCAGGAGCCTCCTTCCCACACCGAAGGGAGAGCATTACAAATTCCCATTGACGGAGGCTCCTGGGCGTCCAGCACCCAAATTCCCAGAAAGAAAGGCAGCTGTGACCTTGGACATAAAGCCATCTGGTTTATGTGCCCAGGGTACTTCCCGGAAACAATTTCCTCCAGTCGCTGGTGTCCTGGAATAAGGACCCCGAAGGAAGTAACTACTGAGAGCTGGGGTATACGAAAGCTGTCTGTGTGCTTTCTGCCCGTGGATGGCTGCTGGAGGGGTTGGCGAGGGGTCCACAGGGAGGCCCGATGGAGGCAGTGGGTCATATTCCACAAGATTGAGAAGCCCCTGGGGATATCCCCCCTGCCTAGAATTGATATGTCGGCTTTTAAAACCCCCTTTGTCTCCTCGAACCCACTCTCTGTACTTCTCTTCCTGGTCTATGCCCATGGATGCTGACTCCGGATGATGGGGTCCCTGACCTCTCTCGCCAGCTGGATTATGGCTGGACTCTGTCCTCCCCTGGAGACAGAAGGGCAGGAGGGGAAAGAGGTCAGGTGGCTCTTTGCCCTGGCTTCCCTGCCTTGGGGTTGCGTCTGTCCTCAAGGCTGGGTGTAAGTGACCACAGTCCCCTGCAGCCCATCCTCCAGGGCCCCAGCTCTCCCCGGCTCCGGGGACACCATCCCTGCTTCTTCCTTCGGTTCACCAGTGCCGATGGCTTCTCACTGTGGCTAGCTTCTGGGTGCCTCACCACCTTCCTTCTGTGAACACTTTGAAGTTTCTTCATTAAATAGTGAATTCAGGCCGGAGTCCCGCCCCAGAGGTTCTGATTCACTTGGCCTGGGGTAAGGCCCCAGAAGCTGTATATTTGTTAATCACTCTTGATGATTCTATTGTATAGGTGGAGAACCCCTGCTTGAGAGAGATTCTGCGAAATGCTGGTGTCTCCAAAAACAGTGCTAACACAATACTATTGCTGGCCAGGTTCTACCTTCTTTACTTGTATCTGTTTCATTCTCCTGACAACTCTGAGAACGAGAGGATATTATTATCCCCATTTTACAGGTAAAGCTGCTGAGGGCAGAGAGAAGGTAAGTGACTTGTCAAGGTCAAATATCTAGTTGGTGACGTGGCGAAGCTAGGATTCAGTCCAGAATCTGGGCTCTCGGCCACTATTCAATGCTATACTAATATGAGTTTTGCCCATTTATTCCAAGGAATGATTTGGAAGCGAGGAGAGCCTGTTTGTTTATTCACACTTATATTCAATTATGTCTTCATGCATGTGTTCTGAAACATTTAAATTTTGTTAATGTTAATTTATTTTGAGAGAGAGAGAGACAGAGTGTGAGAGGAGGAGGGGCAGAGAGAGAGGGAGACGCAGAATCCGAAGCAGGCTCCAGGCTCTGCCGTCAGCACAGAGCCCCACGCGGCGCTCGAACTCACAAACTGTGAGATCATGACCTGAGCCGAAGTCGGAGGCTTAACCGACTGAGCCACCCAGGAGCCCCTGTTCTGAAACATTTTAATGAGCAACTATTTATGTCCCAGGTATGGAGGGGCCTATACTCTACCAAGGCTAGAGGGGACAAAAGGCTAGAGGGGAAAAAAGGAGACAGATTTATGAACAGATAAGTAAACAAATGTGTAATTAGACAAAACTTGAATATCACATGATGAATTGGATACACTGTGTTGAGGGACCCTTGGAGAGTAAAAATGTGTTCCAACTGGGACATGAAGACACCGTCACAGCCAAGGAAACCACAACACACAGAGGGTCATTGTAGGAAACTGTGTCATGGGGCAAGATCCATGGGGACAGGATGGCTTCCCTGGCAGAGGCTGGGTTTGAAGATTCTGAAGGGTCATTTATCACAATCACTTGGATTTTGAAATCTGTCCTCTAAGCACCGAAGAACCGGAATTGTTTTGTTTTTAACGTTTATATTTATTTTTGGGGGGGGGGTGGGCGGCGAGGAAGGGCAGAGAGAGAGAGGGAGACGCAGAATCCGAAGCAGGCTCCAGGCTCCCAGCTGTCAGCCCAGAGCCCGACGCGGCGCTCGAACCCAAGAACTGCGAGATCACGACCTGAGCCGAAGTGGGACGCTTAACCGACTGAGCCTCCCAGGCGCCCCTAAGCAGAATGGCTTTGAAGTGAGGGAAATGGCCTGCTCCTACGGGGGCTTCCGGGGGTCGCCTCACCAACCCTGGAGAACGGGAATGGCAACGCGGCGCCTCTAGGCTCGGTGACGCCCTTTAGGAGGCTGTCGAAATTGAACCAGGAGATGATGGAGTCAGAACGAAAGCCTCCACGGCGCGGAGGGAGAGAGAGGCTGTTCCTCAGGAATTTTTAATTCGCCGATTTTTCTCTGGTCCAGTGCACAGTCTGGCTATTAAACATAATGTGTGTGGTCTGGTAATGATGCTGATCTGCCCGGTTCTGCCAGGCCCTTCGGGAAGCTCTGGTCCCTCTCAGCCCACACTCAAATCGGATTAACTTGGAAATGAGAAAGACCATGCTTTTTTATGCCTGCGAGCGGGTGCTAGGAATTTTGGGACCCCCATGGGAAAGAACCATGCACTCCTGATCGGCAGCCGCGGTGTTACGTGTCTGTAAATAGCACTAATTGGGAACAGTTTGTTTTGTTTTGTTTTCTTTATAGAGCGTGCAACCCCATTGTTTCACCCGAGTATGAAACCCACCCAGGGTTCCTTTGCAGGTAACAACTGTGTTCCAACTGCGCCACGGTGGAGGCGATACTAATGGGAGGGAGAACAAAACCTGCTCGTGGACAAATGATGATAAAGTGAAATCCTTAAGTAATCATCAGAAAAATGAGGCAGGGCCACGCGAGCTGTCTCTCCAAAGTGACAGGGCTAAGGAAGCTGCCAAGCCAGCAGACCGAGGCCCTGGAGCACGTTTATGATTTAACTCCCATTTTGACATCAATCAACACATATTAATAACTTCAGCCAGAGAAAGGAACGTCCTGGGTGTGCTTTCACAGTGACACGCCTGCATCCAGGAAGCAAATGTTTGATTGCCAATTAAACCCCAACAAGTTCAACCATTTGCACTCATCCTGCCCTGCAAATCCGCCTCATGTCTCAAACAGCACGGGGGGGGGGGGGGCGCTGGCATACCCTCAGTTTGGTACATTCCCTCGGAAACCGACACCAGTTTCATTAACCTAAAGCTGGTCTTAACGGAATGGTAAAATCTGTGAGTTGGAGTGGGGGGTGCGTGGCTTACAGAGTCCACAGTCTGACCCCCTACCTGAAGAGCCTCCCTTTCTCCTCTGCCTGACAAGTTGTGGTCCCCTTCAGTAACTCTAGAATTGAGGAGCCCCTACACCCCCAGAGAAGCTATGTGGTTTCCAGAGAAGCTGTCCGTTGGAAGTCAGAGACCCAGTTCTATACCAGAAAAGCCTGTCTATCCATCTAACTGTCTATCCACCCAATGTCTATAAATTATACTGCACATACTATAATACGCTATATATATGAACATATAAATATAATATAGAAATATTTATATAATAGGCAAATGCATATTCTAAATACATTATATATTATAACTAATATATAAATATCATTATATAATAGCATAATACATATATTCAATAATAATAAATATTAAAATAAATATACCATGATACATTTGTTATGTAATTATTATATATTTATATACCTTTCTCAGCCGAAAGCCATTTTGCCTTCCAGGGGACATCTGGCAAAGACCAGAGATGTTTTGGTTGTCATAACTGGGGATACTACTGGCATCTAGTGGGTAGAAATCAGGATGCTAAACATCCTACAATGTACAGGACAGCTTCCCACAAAGCCCCCCCATTATCTGACCCAAAATGTCAGTAGTGGTAATGTTGAGAAACCATGGCCTATACCTACAGAGAAATATATGCAAACACAAACACACATACATACTTAGCTCAGAGTCAGGCACAGTTCCCTTTACCCTGATTGTTAGAAAATGTATGGTTCCTTTGGGGTGCCCGGGTGGCTCAGTTGGTTAACATTCCGACTCTTGATTTCAGCTCGGGTCATGATCTCACGGTTCGTGAGTTCAAGCCCTGCATCAGGCTCTACACTGCTTGGGATTCTGCTTGGGAGCGTGGAGACTGCTTGGGATTCTCTCTGTCCCGCTCCTCTCTCTCTGCCCCTCCCCTCCTCACTCTCTCTCTCTCTCTCTCTCTCTCAAAAATAAATACATAAACAAAAAAATTTTTTAAAAAGAAAACGTATGGTTCCCTTGGGTCAAAATCTGTTTCCCATTTAGTCTTACATATGCCCCTTGGAAAGATATAGATCAAATTAATACCACTTCTAAGGACAACCCTTCAATACATAAAGCAAGTATATAAAGACAGCTTCCAAAGTTACAATCTCCCCAAACCCAGCACCCCCAGTCCCTCCCTATGCTCCCCTGTATGTCAGGGTTGCCAATACACTCCTCATGATTTTGGTGGAAAACCGCAAAACAAAAGCCATTTAAAAAGATTAAAGGAGGAATTGGTGGGGAGGGGCAGGGGGATGACATGGGATTTGTTAAAAAGACATTGGCTTATCTCAGAATCCAAGAGAACAACAAAAGTACCTGGCCTTTGGGAGAGAGAACACTATTCTACTCTAGATGAGGGGCTAGTTTTTTCTTTACTAATCATCAGATCCTCAAGCCCTAACCACTGGCTGGCAAATTGTAGGCACTCAATAATAATGTGTTGGATAGATGGAAGGAAGGAAGGAGAAGGAAGGAAGGAAGGAAGGGAGGGAGGTAGAGGAGGGGAAGGTAGGAAGAAGGAAGGAAGAAGCCATAAGAAGGGAATTCTTATAAAAAGGAAATTAAGAGCAACAGCCAACATCCAGGAATTTTTTCTGGCCCTTTTAGAAGCCACTGCTCTATGAAAAACAAGGAAACTGTCAGCAAAAAATAAGCATCAGCACATGTGTGAAGCATGAACCCCTACCCTTTAAAGACCTCCTAGCTTTGATTCCTTGACGTCTGTTTGTGATGCTAAATTTCTTGCTGCCTCTTTAAGCTTACAACATGTTTTGGGGTTTTGCAACATGCAAGTCTGTTATTAGAGATTCTGTTGAATTATTCAGGGCTAAATCAAGATGCGAAGACACCTTTTTTTGAGACAGAAAATTGGCAAACACTCTCTAAGATGCCTTACAGCCAAAAAAAAAAAAAAAAAAAAAAAAAAAGCCCACAAATTCTTCTGCAGCTGTTGTATGTACCATAAAATTGGTAACGGTAAAGAAAAAAAAATTATCTGAATAAGCATGACACGTGCTTCTCAAGAAGTCCCTTTGTCTCTGGTGACAGTATCAGCTTTTGACAGCCACAGTCCCACAAGAGGTGTACCTAATCTGAAACCCAAGGGGTTAATTCCATCCCTTGAAGCTTCTGAAACACAAATGGGCTAATGTGCCATCAATATTAGAAATCAACATTAAGTGAACAGATCCCCCTCTTTGACTTTCATTACGGGCCCAGGAATATTGAAAACCGCAATGACTCAGGGGATTGTGTCAAAACACACTTGATACACATCAAAAAGAACTGCCTCGGCGAGGCTGAAAGAATCAATTGTCTCTCCTTCCAAAATGCTGACCCAAAAGCAGAGGGCTTCTGCAAAGTGCAGCGAAGTTTCCTAGAAAGCTTCTGACTGCAGTCCAGGTATGGCTCAATGTCACAATTCTCCGCAAAAAGAAAAAAAAAAAAAAAAAAAAGCATCTCGGCAACGTTCACTGGCCAGGATGTGTTCCGGGTATCAAGAAACTGAGAAAGACGGTAGGAGAAGGAGGTCAAGCAGACGGAAGAGAGCCAGAGACACCCAAGGGCTACACCAAAGGTATGGCCCATGGATGATACGAGTCCATGAATTTCAGGCGCTTAAGCCAAGGCCCTGATTTCTAAACGCTGTTTGAATCTGGCGTTGAGAAGGGATCCCAGTGAGTATGTCTCAGGAATGTTACCCATGCAACAGGCTTTCGATCAAAAGCAGGCAGAGCGATGCTCTCCCTCGTTCCTGAAGAACCCTCCTCTGGAAGAAACTCCGTCAAGGAACTTTCTGTCTAGTTTTCCATTTCGCAGCCCCTCTCTCACGTCGTCCCACTCCCCACTTCCCCCATGATAGGTGAATTTGAGCGGTGTGCTTTCGGAGAATTGAAGTATCAGGCCAGGAGTTTATCAACCGACTGATGCCCACCAGCAATGTGGAAACTCATCCATTTCCCCGATTGCCAAGCTGGACTGGGAGCCTCAACTGGAGGCTTCAGATGACTGAGGTCTCTCTGGAGACCTGTTAAATGGTGTGTTTGAATCTGGTGAAAGATCCTGTGCTACTGTGGTCATGATTTCCTTGATCCCCCTCCCCAGTGCATGTATATACACACAAATACACTCACACACAAGTTATTTTTAATTTACTGATGTCCCCAAATGTGTAACATCCCTGACAGTCAAAAGGGCACAATCAAGGCGTTAACCCTGTTGACAATTCAGCCTGAGTCCATGACTGTCTTTACCCGCACGAGGAAAGAAACCTTTTACAATGGCAGATTTCTACAAGTGAGTCCAGATCTGCTCCCCTCTACCTCACATCTAAACCTACTGCACTGGTTTCCCAGAGTGAGTCAACAACCCAGTCATCATAAGTCATGTTACATTTTTTTAAGCATATCTACTTATTTTGAGAGAGACAGAGAGAGTGCAAGTGAGGGAGGGGCAGGGAAAGAGGGAGCATCTCAAGCAGGCTCCTGGCTGTCAGCACAGAGCCCACGCGGGGCTCGAACTCACAAAACCGTGAGATTATGACCCGAACCGAAATCCAGAGTCTGGCGCTTAATCGACTGAGCCATCCAGGCGCCCCCATCATAAATCGTTTTTAAAACAATGCTGCATCTGCATTGTTAGCCAAGTGCCTCCTTTAATTGTGGGGAACATTGCCAAGCGTTGAGGCACACAGCGTGAGGTGACACCTCAATAACCTTAGAGTGGTCATGCTTATTTTCTTTTCTAGACTCTGTAAATAATTCTTGAGCATGAAATGTTAATCCACAGCTAATAATAATTCAGTCCATTACTGTTTCCTTGGGCTGGATGTAAGACAAAAGCCTGCTGTATTAGCTTGAGCAATAAGAAATTCAGAGGTAGGCAATGCCATCAGGGACCCGCCCAGGCTCTTGGCACCTTCTTGTTCGCACTTTCAGCGCATAGCTTTTATCCTAATGCTCTCAATGGAGCTGCTGCCCTTCCAGGAATCATAGCAGCATTCCAGGTGGAAAGAAAATGGAAAGGCCAAGAGTCAGAGGCCAAAGGGGCTTGCTTAAGGGATGCTATCTCCAAGTTCTTCCTACCTGTGTCTCATTGGCCAGAACCTTGTCACATGGCCACCTCTAGCTACAAGGAAATCAGGAGAAGTGATTTTTTGTTGTCGCTGTTTAAAATCTGGGACATTGCCACTCTGAACAAAATTGCCTAATCTTGAGAAAGAAATGGAGATAGATATTGGGTAACTAGCATCAGCTACAATATTTTATTTCAATGATCTGCTTCCTCATTAATATTCCCTAAGAGAAGCGGGGTAAGGGACAAGACTGTGCATGCACCTTTCACAGTGTATGGCATAGTTCAGGACAAAAAGAAGAAAGGAAAAGAGAGAGAGAGAGAGAGAGAGAGGAAGAAGAGAGGAAAGAGGAAGGAGAGAAGGAAGGAAGTCAGGGAAAGGGAGAGTAAAGAAAGAGTAAAAGTTAACACAGAAGGGGGAACCAAAGATTATTATGGAGTGAGCAAACCACAGGCCAAGCAAACCACAGGCCGAATCCTGTCCATCACCTGATTTTGCAAATAAAGTTTTGTTTTGTTAAGTTGATTCATTTATTTTGAGAGAGAGGGAGAGACAGAGAGAGAGAGAGAGAGCAGGGGAGGGGCAGAAAGAGAAGAAGAGAGAGACAATCCCAAGCAGGCTCAGCACCGTCAATGCAAAGAACCTGACACGGGGCTCGAACCAACGAACTGCAAGATCATGACCTGAGCCTAAATCCAGAGTTGGAAGCTTAACCAGCGGAGCCACCCAGGCACCCCCGATTTTGTAAATAAAGTTTTATTGCAACACAGCCACGCCCATTCATTTAGGTATGGCTGATGGCTGTTTCCCCCTAAGAGCACAGTGAGTAGTTGTGACAGAGGCCGTGTGGCCCACAAAACCTAAAATGTTTACCATCTGGTCCTTTACAGAAAACTTTTGCAGACCCTTGGACTCAGCGAACGCTGATTTCTTAGGTTCCTCAGGAGATAGAAAATGTTTTTGAAAAGTAAAGAAATAATCCGACAGTGTGTGTGAGGAGGGACCAGTCGACTTGAACTCCTCACCCTGTGCACTTCCCCCCCGCACCCCCAACCACACTCTCCTTCCCACCAGATGGAGAGGTATACCTATCTGCCTGACCACCTCCTTCTCCGGGCCCCACTGCAACCCTCCCGCCCCCAACCAGGTTAAGCGACTTAGCAGCAGGCAGAGGCTCTTAAACACTGACATCATGCTTTCTGCATTTTCTGATTTAAGATGTCCATCTATCATGCTCCAAGAAACCTCTGACCCATCCACGCCCCTGTCTTAACCACTCGGCTCAGAAAATGAGATGGCTGAATATCGCTATGTTACCATGGTACTGAGTTAATAACTGAGCAAATAAGCGGGCCTTACGAAGACACAGTCAAGACGGCAGGGGAAATGTACACGGAGACCCGGGCCGGC
The DNA here is from genome assembly GCF_014898765.1 of Herpailurus yagouaroundi. Classification (NCBI taxonomy): domain Eukaryota; kingdom Metazoa; phylum Chordata; class Mammalia; order Carnivora; family Felidae; genus Herpailurus; species Herpailurus yagouaroundi. The sequence goes on from NW_024412421.1 coordinate 5,840,238, forward strand.
GCTCTGCATTTTCTGCTTTGTGTTGCCAGCGAGGGTGAAATGCGAGTCTGACCACCGCTGGTCCTGCCGCTGTGCACTCTCTGGTCCCTCTTCTGGGAGGCCTGGAGGTCTCGCAGCTTACAGGCCCCCCAGGGAACTTCTAGATCCCTGAGGGTGTTGCCGAGGCCCAAGCTTCCTTCTTCCCACCAAGTTGGGGGCGGAGGGGGGCGCACCGTCCGGGTCCGGGCCCCACCCCAGGTACCCAGAGCTTTTTAATAACTTTTCTGCCAGGCTTTATAGGACAGTCACTCTGCCCGGGTGGGAATGCTCCCGCACGCTCGGTCCCAACCTCGGCCCCTTCTCCTCCCTTGCCTGTCGTCCAGGCTGAGGCCCGATATTATTTCCCTTCCCAGGTTCTTTAAACGTGGACAATTTTTAATTTAGAGACGGATGCTAAGAAGGAAGCTGGGCGTCGCCCCCAAGCAAACCTGAAAGTCTGACTGCCCCGTGTCCCACGCTGACAAGCCCCAACACCCTTCCCCGAAGGGCAAAGGCCACCCTGAGCAAAATGGCAGACCAGCTTTTACAAATAAACTTGTGGCCAAACTGCAGCCATAAAACTTTGAAAACTACTCTGATTGAGACATTTGGACTAATTACCAGGGAGCAGCGGCTACGGGCCCTTCCCTAATGCTGTTTATTACATTCCCTCGTTACAGGGACTCCCTGGGGTTGGTTTCTGAAATAAAGATTTAATTTGAGGGTAAATCAGAACAACAAAAAATGTAGCTCATTGTAAACAATAGTATCCCCAGCCCAGCTGAGCCCATCAATATAAAAACAGAAGCCCTCCTCACCCTCTCCATTCTGTAAACATGTTAAATGCTATTTATTGTGACTACATGTGTGTGGCCCGGCGTGAGGGAGAGTGGGAGCATTTTCGTGACTGGGGGACATAAACATCAAATACTGCTTCCATCACTCTTCCAGTTTTAAAGTTATAAAATCTAAATATTAATTTTAATAGAAAGGTTAGGAAATTGGAAACTGCAGTACCCACTGAAATCATCAGAATAACACACAGCCCACAGAGGGAGCACCAGCATTCCGAGGAGATTAAGGAGGCAGGTGGGGTCCAGACGCGGTCCATGAAATATGACATGTGTCATAAACAGAGGCTTAGGCCCGTGGCTCCCAACCAACCCCAAGTCCTGCCCCGACAATTTTTTTTTTTTTTAACCCAAGGCAGGATGTACACAGATGTAAAAAGCAAGAGTTAATCTGCTGCCCAGAAGAGAGTCAACTTGATCATCTTTGACCTGAAGTCTGGGAAAGGGGCAGTTTGCTTGTCGTGAGCCCAACACCCATAATCCCCAAACCCCACGGTGAGTTAAGACAATTCGACCGGAGGAACATTACAATCTTTGGGCTGCTCAAGTGCAGACGGTCCTAATTCGCAGTGAAACCAGGAAGCACACATCACGAGCGCCTCACCTCCAGAGTCACGTGGTCCTTCCATTTAGGAGTAAGGATCCCTTCCTCCACTTTTCCTCTCACCTCTGGTTGCAAAGGGCACGGGCTTTGGCAGGGGCCACCCAGCTGAGGGCCACTGCCACAGTAGAACACGCAGGATGGCACTCGGTCGAGATCAGAAGTCATGGGTTCTAACCTTCACCATGTAGCTAATTCTAGCCCGACCTTCAGCAAGCTGCTTTACAACTTGTCACACTTTCCTCAACTTTTTTTTTCCTACCTCCCCAGCCTGCAGGTCCTAGAACTAAAGGCCATGTGGTACGCTGATGACGTGTTAGGACAACGGCTCTCAACTGGGGCTAATCCTGTCCCCCAATCCCCACCCCACCAGGGGACATTTGCCAAAGTCTGGAGCCATTTTTGGTGCACAACTTTAGGAAGGCTACTGGCATTTAACGGGTAGAGGCCAGGGATGCTATTAAACATCCTACAATGCACAGAATAGGCCCTCACAATAACGTTGCTCAGCCCAAAATGTCAACAGTACCAATACCAGTTGGTTTTGCCTCAACTTCTCTTGAGCTAAAGTCAACCTTATGAAAATCTGACAGCTGGGAAAAGTATAAACCTTTTAAAACTTAATAATGCTTGTCCTCAAAGAAAATGTGGGTCAAACTGGTTAGAACACCAGCCCATGAAAAACAGTCAAGAGTTTGGTTTTTAGACTTTATAGATCTTCCAAGTTCCTCAAAGAAATGGCCCAGACCCGGGATCTGCCCAGAGCAGGGATTTTACCTGTGTTTGCTGAACTGAACACCATCTTGCTACTGTGCCAAGACCAAGCACCTTGCCCGCTAGGAGTGGCTTGTTCATTTTCTGAGCAGAACAAATGTGGGCAGAACGCAAAGGCAGGGGCCCTGGCATGGAGCTGGTAGTTGATAAATATTTCCTGAGTGAATGCATGGATGGATAGAAAACTGAATGTATCATGTGGTCCAAACACTCATCTGCTCTCTGAGCTTCCTGTTCCCCACCTGCAATGTGGGGATGATGCTAATACCTGTTTCATAGATTCCATGGGATTCCTGTGAGGAATAAATTCCTGGAATGCCATTTTGAGAAATGTGTTTAGAAACTGGTAATCCTTGAAATAAAACAGACTCCCTTTTTACTACCACCCAGCTGCCGTCTCCCATGGTCAACCCCACACCAAACCAACAAGTCCATCTTCAACAAGTCAGGAAGGAACAACTCTGCCTGCTTAAGGAGAATCTCAAAGCCAAGTTTACCACGGGAGTCTCTGACATTGGGGAGAGGGGGTAGGATGGGTTTCTTGAGCTCTGGATCCCCACACAGCCCCTTGTTATCAACTACAGGATGGATGGGAACAATGTTGAGACATCTCATGCTGCTGTAGCCAAATGAGTTTTCTCATTTGGAAGATGACCAGCTTCATGTGCAATCTGCCACAAATTTAGAATGGGTTCCTCCAAATTTCACATGCTCCCAGGTTACCAGGACCCTCACTAGCTCTCCTCCTTCCTACGCCAACACCACCACTACCACAACTAGCATTTTCCTAAAGATGCCCACAGAAGGATAGTTCCATGAGATAATTCTTATGCTAACATAAATTCTATGGTCACACAAATCTGGAACCATACTACATTCAACAAAGTTAGACAGATTTTCTTTTTAGTGCATAGGAATTTTCACAGCCTTTGGTGTATGTTGGGGATTTCCATTGGCTACACTGTGTGTTTCCAAATACACTTGAGGATTGAATCATTTATTCTCAGTTTACCTAGAGAATATTCTGTTTCCATAAAAATAGCTTGGGAAACCCTGGGGAAAATCATTCCCATCTTGCCAAGTGACAACCCTACCTTGCTTTTAAAAGGACCAATCCATATACCTGGAGCAGGGTCCCCCAGGCATAGTCTACTCTTAATTCCAGAACCAGGTTCTTGGGCCTAAGGTCTCAGTTTATAGATGTTCATTTGGAAAGTTCACCCGCTCCTGGGAAACCTACTGCACATGAAGCTAGATGGACATCCTTTATTGACCACATATGGCATACCTCAACAGCATCCACTCTAAAGCACTTGCAATTTATATATATATGCTAAGATGGAAGCCAACCCTACAAGACCGTAGCCAAAATAGCATTCAACTTGAGTATCACTACCTGAGAACGATTTCAGCAGCTCAGAGGAGGGGAGAGACAGCTAGAATTGGGACTATCAGGCAAGGCTGCTGGAAGGAAGTGGAAACTCAAGAGGACCTTGACTACCTTGGAGAAGCAGAAAAGACCTGGGCTTAGAGTTTTAAACAGAAAAAGAAAAAAAGCTACCTTAGCAGTATCTGGGGTCAGGTTCCCTGAAAGGAAAGCATGACATACAGATTTGGATGCATTGTGGAATTTCTCCCCTTCAAGGCAAGGGAGCAGGACTCCCGAACACCATGGTAGTCAGTCACTGGTTATGGATATCCCTTGACATGAGGGGTGGCCTCATGAGCAAGGCGGCTCAGCAGCGGAGGATGGGCGCACTGGCCAGGTAAAGGGAATTTGGACGGGACCCCATTAGAACCTATTATGAACAGCAAAGACAAAAAAACGTAGGTGAATATAAAATTTTCATGGAACAATAAGAATACACTCTGATTATAGGAAAAGATTTGAAATGTAGTATTGAATCAGGCATACATGGGTTGAAGGGAAGGATGTATGGACACTTCTCAGAAGCCTTTTTTGGGGTAAGCAACAGACACCCTAAGGTAGATTTCCCCCGATTCTGATATAATATACTTTGAATGTGACCTATTCAGTGATGTGATTGCTTTTTCCTTATATCTGATTTTATTGCTGCCATCTATCTACATTCTACAACCATCACTAACAGAACCTTTCTGGTGCATTGAGGCTTCAAATAAAAAGCTACATGTGCAATTTGCTTTTTTCTTTCTTGCATGAGCTTGGCCTTTGGTATGATCTTCCTCTAAAACTCTTCTTTCGGATAAACTACACAATAGTCCTCAGGGACACAGAGCATAAGACAGATATGGGATATGATAATGTCTAATATTTGCAGGCTGCTAGAGGAAATGAGTCATTTGAATAACATAAGCAATGATAACCCAGCCGAATATGACTAAGATGTTAAAAATAAGGTGTGTTTACAAGTGAATAAACTTCCTGATCATACTGCTAGTCTCCAGAGAGATGGAAAAGGAACAGGCAAAGGTCCTTGGCATCCCATAATGTCATTCTATTTTCCACTGGTCAAGTGTGATCATGGTAGGGTGTTCATGGTGATCTCTCCTTGCCTATTGGCACGACGATAAATGATATGCCCGCCGGAGACGAATGGTTTTGAAGGTCTACATGACGGCCCTATCTTTGGGGTCCTTTGCTTTTATGTTCATGAAGGTTCATGAAAATAAAGCATCAGAGCTCTCTTTTCCTGAGGAACAAAACCTCATATATATTCATTACTATTTTATTCTCCTTTCCCGGTCTTTCCCTCAGTTACCTCATTGAATCTCAGGACCCTGAACCTCAGGACAGGAATACCTCGCTCATCAGATCCTTGACTAACCTGAAAAACTATTTTGAACTTGGCCGTTAATATCTTCCAAGGGTTAAGCATTTATCCTACCCAGAAGGCACTGATTACTTGTCAAAGGCTTTTTTCTTCCTGAGCCCCACTACTGTAGATTATATGAGTAAAGGCATGGGAAGAAATATGTTGGTAAGAGATTTCTGTCCGTCTGGCTCTATAACTTCTTAATACTGTCTACTGTCCCTTGGCCTGCATTGTCAAGAGGTTGGCAAGATGAAAAACTTGCAAAAACACCTTGCAATCAGAGCACTCACTGTGATTTGAGGTCTGTGGATGGGATGGATCCTCTGAGATGTGGAAGGTAGAAAGAGAGCAGAGCCATGTTTCTTTGGCAAGACTGGTGGACAAACAACCTATGATGGGCCTGTGTGTTTGTAGTTGCCCAATTACATGTTCCATTGCCTGAGAACCATATTTGTGAATGTGAGACAGCTGTGGGGAAGTGGTGATAGAAACAGTCTTCTGTCAGTTGATTCTGAAGTAAAAACTCAATTTCACTTTCTGTATGTACATTATAGTTCAATAAAAAAAGTTAAACTTAGGAAAAAAAATCTGGTATCAATCCCCTGACTTCTGATCCACCTAAGTCTTAAAATAATTTTGAAGTAGCTAAGTCCATTTATTAAATACCTCTCTGCTTGTAATAGCTCCAGGGCTTTCCATTTCTTGTACATACCCCCTCACCAGTATAATAGATTTTTTCTTCATTTAAAAAGCATTATGCAAAACATTAATTTTTTTTTTTTTTAAAAAGGGGGCGCCTGGGTGGCTCAGTTGGTTAAGCATCCGACTTCAGCTCAGGTCACGATCGTGTGATTCATGGGTTCCAGCCCCACGTTGGGCTCTTTGTTGATAGCTCAGAACCTGGAGCCTGCTTCGGATTCTGTGTCTCCCTCTCTCTGCCCTTCCTCTGCTTGTGGCTTGTGCTCTCTCTCTCTCTCAAAAATAAATAAATATTAAAAAAATTTTTTAAGCATACACAGGGGACAGATTTCACTTTGGGTAAGGAACTTGTCCAACAAGGGATGGACCATGCTGATGGCCGGTGAGCTTGCTAGCTATCACAGAAGGTAGTTCAAGAAGAGATCGGACAAGCCATATGAAAGGGATGGTAGGAAGAGAACTTGACTACCAGGCAGTAGCTTGGTGTCTGTAATTTCGAATGACCTGTCCAACTCTGAGATTCTCTGATTTGGGGACAACTGATTCCCTTTGAAAGCAGTCCCTGTGAGTTTGTGGCAAGAGACAATCAGCCCCTCAAAAGAACTCTCGGGACTCAGCAAACACCAAAGTACCTAATAGCACACATGTTTAGGCTTTCATAAGCCTTTTTTCTGACTCCAAGTTTGAGCAGAAGATGGGGGAAGGCAAGAATCCCACCACCACCATCGATAGTTAGGTCTTCCAGTCAACAGACAAAATCTAGAAGAAACTCTCATAGAACAAAGGCAACACAACAGGATTGAAGAACTCGAGGATAGGAAGATTTTTCATCCCGGTTTTTGCTGCTTTTCACTGGTTCAGAATTCCAAGGGCTCTTCCAACGAGAAAATTGCCATTTCTTTACTTCCATGAGAATTTCTAGATGAAAACAACTGGACTTGTGGATCTCCTTTGTCAGTTCGTATGAACAACCCTCCTTTGATCTCCATTCACAGATTATAACTTCTGGAGACTACTGGAATATAAAAGGGGAAGGAGGACTAGAAACAATATGTTGACCCAGCCGGAGTCATATTCTGGATCCAGGTAGATTTCTTCTCAGTTGAAAAATTATATATATTTTTTCATGCACTAAATGTCAGGCACTGAGAAGAACTCCATTATGGAGTTCTATAAATAGTCCTATAAATAGTCTATAAATAGTCCTGTCATACGGATGATGAATCTTAAACAAAAAGGGCATAATTAACTAGCCCAAAGGTGAACAGAGAGTAACTGAGAGCTAGGATTTGGATGCAGTCTGTCAAATATCTGAGCTTTAATGTTAAGAACTCTGCCCTACTGCCTCATTTGTGATTGAGTCCACAAGAAAATTAAAATCTGTGAAATGATGGAGAGACGATAAAGCTTTGTTATTCCGAAGCTGTAAAGGAAAGAGGATTTAGAAACTTATTTACTATAAAAACCCTATAACCTCTTTTTTAAAGTTTATTTATTTATTTTTAGAGAAAGAGAGAGAGAGAGTGGGCGATAGGCAGAGAGAGAACCCCAAGCAGGCTACATGCTGTTAGCACAGAGCCCGGTGTGGGGCTCAAACTCACAAACCAAGATCAAGACCTGAGCTGAAGTCAGACACTTAACCCACTGAGCCACCCAGGTGCCACCCACCCCCTGCCCCCCGCCATCACCTTTTAAAACCATTTTCTATTTAGAAGGAGACCATAAGACATGGCTTCACTGAAGCTGTAGTATAAAGTCATAAAGACCAGAGTAGATTAGGATGAAAGGAAAAATTAAAAATAGAGCATCATAAGTTCTCACAAGGGTTATTCGAAGTAGAATTGGGGCAGCGTGAAATACGCCAGTGATTGGAGGATGAACTTGCGAAGCTCTCCTGAAACTTTAAAAATCACACAAGGGTAAAAACAATGCTCAAGATCATAGCTGTGGAGGATAAAAAAAAGAAATACACATTTTTAAGAGATTAACAATACAAATCGTCTAAAGGAAGAAATCAAAACAATTGGAACTATAGCCAGTACTTACAGACATCAAGCCTCTCTGAGCTGATAAAACATGCATATCAGAATGGCTCAACCCAGTCAGTTGAGTGTCTGACTCTTGGTTGCGGCTCAGGTCATGATCTCACAGTTTGTGAGTTCGAGCCCCGCATCAGGCTCCGCGCTGAGAGCGTGGAGCCTGCTTGGGATTCTCTCTCCCTCTCTCTCTGCCCCTCCCCTGCTCACTCTCTCTCTGTCTCTCTCTCAAAATAAATAAATAAATGCAAAAAAAATTAAAAAAAAAGAAAGAGAGAGAGAGAATGGTTCACCACAGTTCCAGCACAGATCAATGGAAAAGACCAATACTGAGTCTCACCTTGGAAACATTTCTAAATTCTAAGTACCAAGAAAAACACTGTAAGTGCCCAAGTAGAAAACTCATGATTTCTTCAGAGAAACCAAATCAGGCTGCTCTTAAACTTCTCTGAAATTTTTGAAGTCCGAAGACAGCATTACCGAATCTGCAGACTTCAGAGGGAAAATAACCTAGTACTTTTCTACCCAACTAAGTTGTCTTACTTAGGGGAAGACAAAAGAAAGGTATTCTCAGATATGGAAGAGTTCAGAAAACAAGGCTCTGGTGTGATCTTCTTAAACAGATCGGGGATATGTCACAGGTGGCCACGAAGCTTATCAGAATGAAGACGGACAAAATCTCAAGAGAGAGATCGTAGTGGAAAGGGACCGGCAAACATCCTCATTGGACAGCAACATGCACAACATCCAAACATCTAGAAATCTGCAGATAATCCTCACCTCCATGCACCAGACTTAGTTGAGCCCATCACACTCGTGAGCTTCGAAGAACATGGAGGTCTTAGTGCCTCCTCTCACAGAACCAACTGGATAAAACCTAAAATGAAATTCCATTTTTTTTAAGCTTTATTTTGTTTCACGTATCTTACAATTCACCCACTTAAAATGTGCAATCCAGTGGTTTTTAGTATATTTATAGATATGGGCGACCATCCCCACAGTCAATTTTTGGAAATTTCCGTCTCCCTGAAAAGAAGCTCGGTACCTTTAGCTAGCAATCCTCTATTCTCCATCCCCGCCCTCAGCCCTAGACAACCACTGATTTTCTTCCTGTCTGTATAGACTTCCCTATTCTGGATTTTCATATGAATGGAATCATATAATATGTGGCCTTTTCTGCCTGACTTCTTTCACTGAAGTGTCAATGTTTTCAAGTTTCATCTGTATTATAGCATATGTCAGTACCTCATTCTTTTTGTGGCTGAGTAATTTTCCACTGGATGGACATATCACATGTGTTTATCCAGCCACCAGTTGGTGGCCATTTGGGTTCTTTCCATCTAAAATGAAATTAGTTCTTGAGGAAGTGTTACCATTTACCATGGAAACGACTCAACTTGAATTCAACAAATCCCTTTAGTAGACCCTCTCTCTCAGTCAAGCTTAATATATATACATACATACACATATATATACGTATATATATACATATACATATGTACATATATATGTACATACATACATATATGTGTATATATACGTACATACATACATATATGTGTATATATGTACATATATATACACACACATATATACATATACAATGTATATATATACATATATATATACACATATACACACACACAGGTGTATATACATACACAATGTGTATATATATATATATATATACACACACACATATATATATATATATATATATACATATATATAATCTCTTAAAAATAAAGGAAGAGACAAAAAAAACCCCACCATGATTGCTTTGGGATTAAAGATGACATATCTTTACCATTTTATATGTTTTCAACATTTCAAAAAGGAGCCACTCTACATTAACAGTTTATGTTGAGAGTAAAAACACATTCTCATATATACATTCAGCCTTGCTATAATATATGTTTTGAGAACACAAGATTTGACTGATCTATTAGGGAACAATTTGAACATCATGGGAACTTGGCTTCTGCACAATTTCTTATGTAAGAAATGGTGGGTGAACACAGAAAACCGCACTCTGCCAGTGGAAGCCATTTAAGAATACACAAACACACATATACACACACCTCGGACATCTACCAGCTACCCTGGTTCACTCCGTGTTAGAAGCCATACCCACCCACATCTGGTGTCTGAAGTTTCCATCAGATTTCAGGTGACCCTGCTTCTACTAATTCACAGAAACAAACTACAATCCTTCCAACATCCATTTCTACAAGCAGACTTCAGGTCTTTTTCAAGGTAAAGTGCCATATTATTTTATGTATTTTGTAACCATTTAACACCTGTAACATGGTGCTAGGATTTTCATTATATTCTTACGTTTTTTACTTTAAAAAAAAAAAACCTGTTATTGATGTTTTTGAGTCTTGTACCCAACCCCCATTTTTTCCCATAAGGCCTGTGGGTTTTATTGGTTTTTTTCACAGTGTGGTGACTTTCAGGAATGCATATGTGGAATCATAGCAGGACTGACTGTTCACATAATGCCTCTGAGAGGTGACCTAAGCAACCTGTACCTCAGAGAGGTGATTGGCGGTCAACAGTGTGAAGTTTAAAACTTAACTTTTCCCGGTATTTTCTCCCCTAACGTGTTCTCAAAGAGAGATAGCTTTAAGAAATAAAGTAATGTGAAGCAACCCTTGTGACAAACGAACCCAGATTTTTGAAACGTTCTGTTTTCATGGAAGCGTAACTCTGAGACACTTCTGGAATAAAGCTAGACACGGAGCAGGAAGAGGACATCATTCACAGTTAACAGCTGGAAGGCACGCCGTTCTCAGTCAAGGGTCCTTCCAGAGAGGTAAGAGTCTACGCAGGTCTCGGTAGGATACCTGGCGCATAGAAAATGCTTGATAACAGTTGGGATTAAGAACAAAAAGTAAACTATACAAACAGATCGAAGGGTGGACGATATTTCGGGAAGAAAGCTCTTTGCAAAGATCCCTGGTGGTCTGAATCCAAATCTTAGGTGAATACCAGCTCCTTGGTCCTGAACAAGCCGAAAACATAGGTGGAGACTCACCAGGAGTCACTGGGAAAACCTCGCTGTCTTTTCTCTCATTGTGTACCCAGGCCTTCTAATTATTGTTGCTATCTCCCATGCTATAAAATATTTTATTGGTTGCATCACTTTGCAGCATTTTGTCGAAAGCTCTTAACTGTCATAAATGCATCCAACCGTCTGCCAACGTGGAATAATAAATAATTATTATGGGAGTGACTGATTTACTTTGAAAAAACATGAAAGGCCTCTAAACCTGGAGTTTCCTGCCCCATATAATGCGCGTGAAAGAAATGAGCATCAGTAATCACTGTCAACAGTCTCTTGTAACTAAGAATTGAATCATTTATCTGTCCAGCATGTGTAAATGATCATCATCGCCTCTTCCACGGGAAGGCCTAACGGCAATTTATGATATAAAAATAATAAGATATGAGGGCTTAATAGGAACTGTTTCTTGTTGCTCTACCTGGGAATATGGGGCCCTGGCACCTGCAAGGGTCTCTGGCCCTACAAATTCAGGCATACCATCCAGCTGTTTATAGTTGACTTGCTTATTTGTATATATATTTTTTTACCTTCTTTAACCAAACTAAAAGCAAAGAGCTTGCCTATTATATTTATGAGCTGACCTTTCCCTATACACTTCAAGGATACTTCCTTTTGTGACCAACAAAGATAATGCCGGGGAGCAAATGAGTTCTAAGCACTGAATAATTGTAAATGTTCTGACATCCCCCGGAAATATTATCAGGGCTCTAAGTTGCTACATATCCATCATGTCTTGGCCAGGAGAGTTTTTGTTTTTCTATTTTTCCCCCCCAAACGAGGCTGATTTTAACTTTAACAGTCCTTGGAATGTGCCAGCTTTCTTAGTTATCTTGACCTTCAGGACGTGTAGACTCCTTTGGATACCCCAAAGACAGACACATTTATAAGTCTGCCAGTACCTAAGTGTGTGAAGTGAATTATTCGTTTTGCCTTCGGGGTGAGTCTTCAAGGATTAACACCCTGAAGGCACAGTGTTCATTCTATGCAGAGGAAAAAAACATACTGTTTATTGCCGAAGGAAGAGATTTTTCGCTTTCTATCCTTGGTAGTTTCCCCAGATAAGCTCCGCCAAGTCAGTTAGAGTCCAAGGTGGTGGCTGTGTATTGAAGCTGGAGGATATAGTCTGGGGAACAGGGAAAGTTCGTGTGCTTACTAGAAGAATGGACAGCCCTACTCCAGCCATTTCGCTCTTGTGTCAGTTCTGAGCTGTTGTGCGTTCAAACCAAAAATATCCTCTTAGCTCAGGAAATCCAGTGATGTCTAAGATTTGGTCCCTCTCCATAAGAAACTCTCTCTAGTGGGCAACATGGGAACGGATACAGATGATTCTTTCTTCCGGTGCAGCTGCTCTACTTCTAAGATTTTTCCCACACTAGTTAATTTTGCACATATATCCGAACGGTGGTTGCAAAGATAATCTCTGTCGCCTTGTTTATTGGCCATACAGCAGAAACAGCCTAGTAGTCGCTTATCACAGATTGGGAAACGTACCATGTACCGTACATTTAGAATACTATGCTGCACTTAAAAAGAAGGAAGTCATCTGTATATCCAGGTGTACAATTTCCTCCCTCCCAAAAGGCCATATTCTCAGTGAGGCCTTTCCTGACCACTCAGTTTAAGACTGCAACCCCGTTTCTCAATATTTCCTGTCTTCTGACTCCACTTTATTTTCCACAATAACACTCAGGACCGCCTGTCACAATGCATATTGTGCTATCTAACATAATGCATTAAATATACATGGATGGGTTTGATCCTTGAACAGTGCAGAGATTAGGGGGTGCCAACCCCTCGCACAGTCAAAAATCTGTGTAAACCTTTTCACTCCCCCAAACCTTAACTATAGCACTAATAGCCTGCTGTTGACTAGAAGCCTTACTGATAACATAAAAGTCTATTAACATGTATTTTGCATGTTCTGTATTACGTCCTGTATTCTTACAATAAAAGAAGCTAGAGAAAAGAAAATGTCTTAAGAACATCATAAGGAAGGGGCGCCTGGGTGGCTCAGTCGGTTGAGCAACCGACTTCGGCTCAGGTCACGATCTCGCGGTCCATGAGTTCGAGCCCCGCGTCGGGCTCTGTGCTGACGGCTCAGAGCCTGGAGCCTGTTTCAGATTCTGTGTCTCCCTCTCTCTGACCCTCCCCCGTTCATGCTCTGTCTCTCTCTGTCTCAAAAATAAATAAACTTTAAAAAAAATTTTTTTTTTTAAAAAGAACATCATAAGGAAGAGAAAATGCATTTAGCATACTGTGCTGTAGTTAGGGGAAAAGGCAAGGTGAGGAAATGTGTACGGCATCCTCATTTGGGTACCAGTGTCACAGATGTATGTGCTGCACAGAGGGCCTCCAGAGGGACAGTCGAGAGAATGGAGAAAGTGGTCTTCTCTGGGGAGAAGCAGCAGGGTAGGAGGGTTTAAAAGTGAGGCGGAGACTTGGGTTCTCAGGCATCTCCTCTCGGAAACTCTGACTTTTTGTTTACTATGTGCTTATTTGCTTTTTGAAATTAGTTTTAGAATCATGAGTGCAACTGAGGTCTGGCATGGTTGTGTGCTGGACATATATGGGAGTAATACCTAGATTACTCATTTACAGCTTCAAATCCAGATGCCTACAGGGACCCAGGTGTGACAATTGGGATAGCAGCAGGCAGGTGTGAGAAAAATGCCTGGGAATATTGATCACATGCCAGAAATTATGTGCTTTCTTCCATTTTCCTTGAAATACACAGCATTCTTTGTCTATCTTTTGCTTCCCGCTTGTCCGAAGACATTGTCATAAATACTTCTTTGCTTAAAAAAAAAAACAAAAACAAGCGTGCACATGCCACGGTAAATAGGTCTCGACTCTGGCTTCCACTGTGGTTTACCGAGGGCACCTGCCAGGTGGCTAGAGGATGGCCTCTCTTTGATTCTAGCTTGTGGCCAGGCAGGATTTCTGACTCAGTCTTGCAAGATCTTCTGAATTTTCAAGAGCAACTAAAAACTCGAAGCGTTCCTTTAAAATCGGCTACATAATCAAGTGGGGTTTATCACAGGATTGCAGGCCCGATTCAACCCTCAAAAATCAATCACTGCAATTCATCGCAATATATGATCCTATCGATGGATACAGAGGAAGCATTTGGCAAAGTTCAGCATCCACTTGTAATAAAAATTCTCAGAATAGTAGGAATAGAAAGGGAACATAATAAAGAGTATCTATGAAACCAACATTATATCGAATGCTTTCTTTTGAGTAGAGACTAGTCAAGGATGCCCACTCTTACACTCCTAATCAATATTGTACTGTAAGCCCTAACAAATTAAATAAGTCTAGAAAAAGAAATAAAAGGTGTCCAGATTTAAACAAAAAAATAAAACTAAACTTATCCACAAATAGTATAATTTTCCTCACAGAAAAATCACAAGGAGCCTAAAAAAAGCTCCTAGCACCAAGTGAGTTTAGCAAGGTTGCAGAATAAAAGATCAATATATAAAATCGATTGCATTACTAGATACTAGCAATGAACAAACTACTGTAAATAAAATATTTTCAAACAGTACCGTTTAGAATAGCTCCCCCAAATGAAAATAGAGACATAAATCTGACAAAATAGGTGCCGGGTCAGAATTCATAAATTACACAATGCTGATGAATGAGAACAAAAAGTGCCCAAATAGAGAGAAAGGCATACTGTGCCCATGGAGCAAAAGAGTCAATGTAGCTAACGTGCCAATTCTCCCCAAATTGATTCACAGATTTAATGCAGTGCCAATCCAAATCCCAGCAAGGTTCTTTGTAGGCACACACTAACTGATTACAAAATGTATATGGGAAGATAAGGAGCTAGAATAGTCAAGACAATTTTGAAAAAGAACAAAGTTAGAGGACTCACACTACCAAATTTGAAGAGGTACTAGAAAGCTATGGTAGTCAAGATAGGATGGCATTTATGAAAACATAGTCACAGGCCAATGGAATAGCATTCAAAAATCCAGAAGTTCTCTGGTGCACATAAATATCAACAGATTTTTAGCCTTTTGACAACAATGCAATGGAGGAAAGATAGCCCTCTTGACAAATGGTGCTGTAAGAAAATGGACATCCATATGCAAACAAAACAAAACAAAACAAAACAAAACAAAACAAAACAGAAAACCTTGACTCACACCTTACACTAGATACAATTAATGTGAAATGGAGACCCAAATACAAAATATAATACTATAAAACTCTTAGAGGCCAAGGCAGAACTAAATCTTCATGGCTTTGGCTTAGGCAAAGACATCTTAAATTTGACCTCAAAGGCACCATACAAAAAAAAAAAATGATAAATAGAAAAATGATAGGGACTTTATCAAAATGGAACACTTCTTTTTCCCCCCCATTTTTCCATGAAGAGCACGATGAAGAGAGTAAAAAGAAAGCCACAGGCTGGGGGAAATTATTTGTGTATCATATACACAACCAAAGGCTTGCATCTAAAATACATTTAGAAAAACGACTTAGAAAATAGAATAAGTAAATAAGCAACCTAATTTAAAAACCAGACACCATACTTGAACAAATACTTCGCCAAAGAAGATATATGATGCCAAATGAACACAAGAAATGTGCCGTGTCATTACTTATTAGAAAAACCCAAATTAACAAAACAAGGAGACACTACTATATAACTATTAGAATGATTCAAATAAAAGATGCTGGCAATATCAAGTGTCAGTGAGGATGTAGAGAAACAGGAGTTCTCCTACACATTTTGCTGGAAGGAGTGCAAAATGGCATGGTCACTCTGGGAAACGCTCTGGCATTTCCTGAAAAAGTGAAAAACACGCTTACCATATGACCCAGCAATCCTACTTCCAGAAATCTATAGCAGAGAACTGAAAACATGTACATACAAAACAAAGTCTATACGAGCGTTATTCATGATTGTCCAAAGCTTGAAAGAGCTCAAATATCCTTCAGTGGACAAATGGACAAACCCACAGTGGTAAAATCCGTACAACGGAATACTTTTCGGAAACAAAAAAGAGCAAGTTGTTGACCCCTACAACATAGATGGATCTCAAATGCATTATGCTAAGTAGAATAACTCAGTTTAAAAAGGTTATATGACTGGGGGCGCCTGGGGGGGGGGGCTCAGTTGGTTAAGCATCTGACTCAAGATTTCAGCTTGGGTCACAATCTCGTGGGATCGAACCCCGGGTCGGGTTCCATGCTGACAGTGAGGAGCCTGCGTGGGATTCTGTCTCTCCCTCTCTCTCTCCCTCTCCCCTGTTCTCTCTCTCTCAAAAATAAATAAATAAACTTTTTAAAAATGTCATCAAAAAGGTTATATAACTGTGAAATTGTATTATATGACATCCTAAACAGGCAAAACTTTGGAAACAGCAGATCTGGTTGTTAGGGGTTAGGAGTTGGGGAGGGGCTTGGGTGTAAGAGAGAAGCATGAAGGGGTTCTTTAGGATGCTGGACTTGTTCTATATCCTGGGTGCAGTGCGTCTAACAACGCACGCATGTGTCAAAATTCAGATGAAAAGAAGTGTACAACAAAAAAGTGAATTGTGCTGTCGGCAAATTTAAAATATTACCAAATTACTTCCAGAAAGTAGGCAAAAATAAACCTGAATCAAATTAAACACACAAAACACAGATACGTTAGAGGCCAAATGAGACCCATCTGTAGGCTCAGTCCCACCCATGGAACTCCAGTTCACAGTCTCTGACTTGGACAAGTAGTGTGTTCAAGACAGACTGTACTTAAGACTTGATGTGACCCAATTTCTTGACATGAAGCCCAGAGAGGGAAAGACAACCATGAGAGACACACAGCTAATCCAAACGGTGCTAGCCCTGAAGTCAAGTTGCCTCACTCCTGCTCGTATATGGTACATCTTTTGATATCAGGTGTAGATGGAAACTTGAACCCGACTGCCATCCTAACATACAACATAACTCCCAAACACAGATTTTTTTTTTTTTTTTTTTTGAGGAAGAATAGCGGGGGCAAGAAATTAACCTCACAAGGAAAAAAGGCAAACTCCTTAAGGTTCAGCATTTACAGGAAGCGTATTAAAAATGATGACGTCAGCATATAACTCTAGTGAGAGTCCGAGGACGACAGATGTAGAAGGATTTAACTGTGGAAGTAATTGTGTCCAAAAAATTAGCAGTTTTATAGGGATGGCTGTGGGCCCTGACGGGTCCCCAGCAGAGACGTGTCTGCGCCGGGCTGCTATTGATTCTGAAACAATCTTGCACATGATAAATGAGGATGTGCTTAGGAGAGGATTCAGTCACGGGAGCCCCCAGATCAATCAGCTTGTCAACTGGCAGACGAAATTCAATTTTTATTCTTAGTAAACTCTTATTTGGTGGCAGACCATTGTTTCTGTGGAAATTGCTTCACAAAGGCCGAGGGGCAGGCGTGCGAACATGGAAAAAGATCATCGTTTCAAAGCATGTTAAAAGGGAAGATTTGGGGTTTATGACCAGGAGTGAGGAAATGTGATTATGGGGCAGTAGCTACCACGGTCCGCCTTTTTTGCCCAAAAGGATTAGTTAGGGCCGGTTCTCTGTGTCCTGTACAGAATGGATTTTCTTCCTCACCATCTGACCAACCATCTTGGAAGAAAACTCCCTTCAAAATGGGACCTCCGGCTTTGCAGACAAAACCCAACAACCCCATGACAGAGCTAAATTGCACGGATTCTATGGAGACCTTCTCTATTCAGTTGGTTTAAAACCTAGGAAATGGCCACTTGAGTAAGTTAAAAAAAAAAAAAAGTCAAAATCAACAATTTTATATGGTTGACTCAAATAAGTCTCCTCTCCTTTCTTGTCTTACTTTGCCATGATATTGGGAATTTCTAGGCACTTTTTCTTCTCATAACCTTTCAAAGTCACCCAAGAAATTAATTTTAGGACTGGGTTTAGGGCCTAGGATTCTTGCCTTCCATACCAAAGTCCTTTACACTATTCTTTGATGCCTCCCTCCAAAGACAGAAATGGTCCTCCACTTGGCTGTCAGCCCTCAAATCAATCCCTACGCTGTGTATACGCATGTGCAAATGCGCATGTATGTATACAGAGCACCTGCACTGTCCCAGGCAGTGAACGGCGTACTCACGTTGTTCCGACAGCCTGCTTGGCAACGTCAGATAATTCCAAGTGGGCACAGCGCTACCAAGTCCATGTTCAAGAACTCTATGCAAGCAGCACATCACGAAGGACCCGATGGAACATGAAAGATAGGCATAGAAAGGGTCCCTGAGGATATGGCTCCTACATTTAGACCTGAGGCATGGAGGTGAGTGAGAAGACAAGGGTCAAGTGAGGAGGGAGGCCTGTGGTGTCTAGAGAGATCATTCCAGAGAAAACTGCGTGTGCAAAGGCGCAGAGGTGGGAGCTGACACAGCTTTAGGGGGACATAAAAGAAGGTCCATTTGTCTAGAAAAGTATAAAAACAAAACAAAACAAGAGGGGAAGTATTATAAGACAAGGGTGGTAAAAAAGACAGTCCGGGATCATACAGGGTCCTGGAAACTTGACATACCCATAGATCCTTTTGCTTTAAGATGTAAAGGTTGAGCAAGAACTTCCCTGAGCTTTTTGTCTCATTCAGACACACACAACCAGAAGAGCAGGGGGATAGGGAGGGTGAGTACTCTGCTATTTTCTAGGTCTCCTGAAGAGAGAATTGAGCCCAGATATTCTATCAAGAATGTTTCTGAAGTTTTCTGACTTCAAAATACTTAATACTCAACCACCCAGTGCCAACTCCTCCATAGACTGGCAGGCCTCAGGCTGCTCCCAGGTCCTGCCTCCACTTCTATCCTTCTTAAGTGAAAGGACACAGGGCACAGTGTCCCCACAAGTGGCCCCAGCAGGTACTTCCAAACTCCTGCCAGGAACTCATCCACTCAGTTCAATCAGGGATTCCAGGCCCACTCAACTTCACTGCCCAAGAGGATGTATGTGGCTTTGAAGAAATTTACCAAACATTTTCTCCACCAATCCTGTGCAGAGATACAATGTGCTGAGAAAATGTCTGCTGACGCTGAGCCAACAAAGAGGTTCAATTTTCCTTCGGATCATCGAGAAACCTGACGTCGATGACTGAGAACACGGGCTTATACAGTATTCATTACACTTGGGGAAAATAAATGGAGCTCGGCCATTACTGAACTTACAGAAATTAGATACTGACACAAACAACCTTCACTTATGTGACTTCCTTGGGACCATTAAGTGAGAAGGCACAGAAACTCCATCAAAGCACACGCAACCAACTTGTATGAGATGAAGGCCCCTGTTGAAGCATGATGGTATCATTTTTGATTAGAGCTAAAATTCAGGCTGGCTTTTCCAAAACTTTTGTCTCCTCTAGCCAATAGTATGATACAAAGATCTTTTAGCTTCTTTTACTGTTTCCATAAGCAATAGTAGAATGTTTCCTCTCTCTCTCTCTCTCTCTCTCTCTCTCTATCTCTATCTCTATCTTCTACTCTTTCCAATAGTGTGAGATCTCCGATCCTCCCATCCAAAAATGAGCCATGACTATACTGGTTGGGTCTCTTTGAAGAAATGGCAACAAAGAAACAACTTGTTTACTGGATAATTTGATAGAAGTGAACCTCATCTCTAATTTTTAATAATACCTGTTTTGTAGGGAGCTTTTAAAGCTAAAACATCCAGATAATGAGTTTAACCATGCAAAGGAATTTTCAGTGCTACCCTTAGCCCTGGGCCTCATCCTTCAAAGTGTCTCTACTCTGGCTCCCTCTGGCCAAAATACCACTGAGGCCAAGGAGTTGGATCTGTGCAGAATACTATCTCCTCCTTGGACCACACTCCACATCACCAGGACCCTGAAACACCCTTAATCAGTCACCCCTGATCTGCTTCTGGGGATCTGCTTTTCCGAGGGTGGGATGGTACTACCCCAAGTATATACCCCTGTACCTGAAGGGGTAGCTCATTAAAGAGACAGAGGAAGAGACTAGAAATGCAGGCCAGACTGTCCACACTCAAGAGCTAAAGCCTCCCTCTATGTGGGAGGAAGCTGGCGAAGGAAACGAAGGTAGATATTACTGAGTACCACAGGAGGAGCTAGAACTCCACTCTCAGGGAACAGCCACACGCCATCGTGCAACTCTGCGAAATTGTGATTTATATTTGTCAAGGACAGAATATGTTAAGCAGTTTGTTAGCTTGACTTATAATTTTACATATTGAGGCATATGGCGTATAGGCCTCTTTCGCCTCCTTTCTCCAAGCCCCAACACATGTTACGAGGGAGCCCAGAGTGTCCACATTAGTTATATCATCCTTAGTCACCTGTATGAGGTGGCACTGATAATCCCCAAGCAAGAGTGATTTAAAAGCTTTTCTGTCTGGCTTCAGAATTTTGCATTTAAAATTCCACGTAGAGGCACCTGGGTGGCTCAGTCGGTGTAGCGTCTGACTCCTGGTTTCAGCTCAGGTCATGATCCCACGGTTCATGAGATTGAGCCCCGTGTTGGGCTCTGCACTGACAGTGTGGAGCCCGTTTGGAAGTCTCTCTTTCCCTCTCTCCCTGCCCCTCCCCTGTTTGTGCTCTCTCTCTCTCTCTCTCTCTCTCTCTCTCTCTCTCTCTCTCTCAAAATAAATATTTAAAATTCCATGCATCATGATGGTTGAACAGGTTATTCAAGTATATACTGTGCATGATACAGATAGTATATACATTATGTGTGTGTGTGTGTGTGTGTGTGCGTGTGTGTGTGTGTGTGTGTGTGTAGAAAAGGAAAAAGTCTCCATTTTTCCTCTGTTCTCTACTCCCAAAACACTCGCCATGGCACCCGCCTGGCATGTAGATGTGTTCACCAACTGGAAGTTCTCCAAACTCTGTAGCTCAGGTATTTTTATGGAGGCTTCATTACACAGGCCTTCACCACTAACTCAATCTCTAGCCCTTCTCCTTCCCCGAGGATGGGGCTGAAATGTCTAAGCTTCCAATCATAACTTTGTCTTTCGGACGACCAGCCTCCATCCTGAAGGTATCTGGGGCCTCAAGCGTCACGTCAGTAGAATAAAAATTATCCTATCACCTTACAATTTCTAAGGAATTTAGGAGCTCTGTGTCAGGAACCAAAGATGAGACCAAACATCAGACCAAAAGATGCCCCTAGTACTTGCATTGTGTAGGAACTTTCAAAGGTTTTAAGACCTCTGGCCAAGAGCTGGGGGTGAACATCAAAATATATATTTCTTCTTATGTCACAATATCACAATCGATAAATAATTAAGAGGTCTCTGAAAACCCACCTACGTTCCGGGCTGTTTGCTTCAGAAAAGAGATCCCCTTGTGATCGTTGGCAATATGTGGGTTGGGACTATGACACATCAGGAGAAGCCGATCTTACACATCACCAGCAAAATGCTCTATGTGGAGACGATTAGAGATGGCTCAAATAATTATGTATATTTTAGTTTCATGAAACATCTTGCAGAATGAAATTGCATGCGTAGGATGCTACCAAAAGTGTCTAGAATCACCTGCAGGTAAACAGGAAACTTCTAACCCTGGAGGTGCCTGGGAGGAAAGATGCCTTGCCTTTTAAGCTCCAAAGCCATGCCTCGCACAGAATTCAGTTCTTCAACTCAAAATCTCCTGGAGCTGTCCCCCATTCATCCTCTTCCTTGAAACAAGGGTGGGTGGTGGAGAATGGGCGGCACAAAGATCAAAAAGCACAGGACACCTTGAACAAACCAAGGGCTTGGAGGCAATCGTGCATTCTGCCGCTCTGTCTCTGCAGGAAATGGGGCAAGTATTTCATTTCAAGGCTGTGTTTTAGCATGAAAAATGACCCTTATTCTTTATCCATTAAACTATTAGTACATCCCAGCATTGTGGATCTTAATAACATTTCCTTAAATAACTGTGAAAGCTTATTGGTTTTATTTCTTCCAGAAAAAAAAAAAAAGAAATTGAAAAGAGGAAAATATAACATATTGGACTCAGCGATCGAGCTAATTAAAATTGTAAATGCCAATAATGATATCTGACATTTCTTTTCAACAATAACCAATTATTGTAAGCACTCCCCCAATAGCTATTAAATCTATCGCTACAAACCTCTTTTTTTTTTCACATTTGGAATATCTAACACAGATCATTTGCCCTAGTCCCATCCATTAGTCTATGTACAAATATATATTCGGGGAGTGGTATGGCTTATGTTTTGTCTAATTTGGGTATCGCATTCCATGCTGAAAGCAATATTAAGTTACATTTAGGAAAACAGGAATATAATATGTTAAAAACCAGAATAAAGTGACACATCTGGTATATTTTAGTTGTGGGATACGCAATATCTCTATCCTTTCCAAATTCTGTCTACTGGAAACCAAAATGAACAACTTTAGGAAGTGTTTCCTTTCCGTCGTAAACTGAGACCTAAACAGAAAGCTTGGTGAACGGACTGAAAATGGATGTGTAAATCATTAGCTATTAGAACAGGAAGATTCGAGATTAGAGCCTAGGGAAGAAATGATTCCAGTTCTGAAGGGTCAGGGAGAACATCATGAGACACATGGGGCTTGTTAGGAGTTTTCTGAAAACATCCCGGAAGAGCCAGCAGTGAGTGCAAGATGCTGGAAGGTGAACACACCCAAAGATAGAATGTAGTCCGTGAGTAGTTCTGCCTCAGAAGTTGGGGGATGGGGGTGAGTTCTTTCTGGTCCTCACTGTTTATTCCAGACTCTACCAATCTTGTCAAGTGAGACATACAGTCACCAAGCAGAAGAAGGTTTCTCTGGTTGAAGGAAATCTGCAACTATCTAGTGGATTGTATGAAAACCCCAAAATAAATCGGGTAAGGGCCATTCAACAGAATGGAAATATTTCGATACGTATCAAGGAATAGTACTCAGGGAGTGGAAAGAGACAAGGGAACAACATTTTATGAGTCCGGATTTATCTCTAATCTTGAGATACCTTGTTTATTCATGAAGAAAACCTTGTGAGAAAGCAAACATGATTAGTTTCATCTCGCAGAGGAGGACAGTGAAGCTTGGAGAAGTCTGGGAAACCTTCCCAAGAAAATAGTTTAGAAAATGGCAGAGATGGGTTTGATTCAAGTCCCTGCCCATCCTGAGACTCATTTCCTACCACCCTCCCCCTTGATGACGATTCTGCAGTCACACACTCCTTTCTGGACCTCAAATGTGCCAAGAACCTGCCTTTTGCAGAGGCACTTCACCTGTGATGTTCCCTTTTCTTGGAAAGATGGCTCCTTTTCATGGATCTGTTTCTATAGCAGAGTTTTTTTCTGACCATCCTTGCTAAAGAAGTCTCCCCTCTGCCCACAGCCCAGCCACTCTGCACCACATTCCTGGTCTACCTCCCTCCTCAGCTCTTCTCTCTGTCAATTCTCTATGTTGGTGCTCACTGGTGTATTTTCCATCAACTTGACTAGAATGCCAACTCCTTGAGCACATGTCAGTATCCCCAAGACCTGGCACAGTGCCTGGAACACAATTGGTACTCATTTAACATCTTCTGAATGAATGAATGAATGAATGAGAGAGGTTTCCAATTCAGGTTTATCTAAATCTGAAACCCGAGTTTAATCTACCCCACAAGGCTGGCTCTTTTGACAAAGCACAGAGGCTTTGAAGTAAGTGATACACTTGGAATAACAACTATTGCAACGTTCTGGAAGGTTGATGGGAGGTTTGTTAGCTGTTTTTTTTTTTCTAAAGAAATCCTTTTTTTCATTTTTTTATTTTTAGAGAGAGAGAGTGGGGAAGGGGGGCAGAGGGAAAGAGATAAATAGAGAGACAGAGAGACAGAGAGAATCTTAAGCAGGCTCCCCGTTCAGCTCAGCATGGAACCCAATATAGGGCTCAATCCAGCAACCCTGGGATCATGACCTGAGCCTAAATCAAGAATTGGGCCCTCAACTGATTGAGACACCTAGGCACCCCAGCACTTTTTACTTGCCTGGAATTTCTGTGGATGCCAAGTGAGCAAAAGACTACTCTGAACTTGAAGGAAATCGAGATTATGAAAAAATGTCACTTAGAGTCAAAAACTCTTCAGGAAAGAAGGGAAATTAAAAAGAGTAGTAAGAACACAAGAAAGCATCTCTTTGTCTCCATCTAGTTCAGCCAAATAATAGCGAATGATAATTGTTTCAATTTTGGGGGCAGTTGTGATGAGTCACGTGTCCTCCTAAACCCTTTGTGTGTGCATTATCTCATTTACATGATCATCAGAACAACACAATGAAATTGCTGCTCTTAGAGACTGGAGGTCAAAGACATTGAGAAACTTGCCCAAGGTCACATAGTTTCTGAGTACCTGGCTAAGACTCTTTCTTTTTAATTTTTTCAATGTTTATTTATTTTTGAGAGAGTGAGAGAACCACAGAGCATGGGGAAAGGAGGCGGGCAGAGAGAGAGGGAGATAGCTGTCAGCACAGAGCTCAAACCCGTGAATTGTGAGATCATGACCTGAGGTAAAGTTGGACGCTTAACCGACTGAGCCACCCAGGCACTAAGATTGGCGAAGACTCGGGGCGCCTGGGTGGCGCAGTCAGTTAAGCGTCCGACTTCAGCCAGGTCATGATCTCGCGGTCTGGGAGTTCGAGCCCCGCGTCAGGCTCTGGGCTGATGGCTCAGAGCCTGGAGCCTGTTTCCGATTCTGTGTCTCCCTCTCTCTCTGCCCCTCCCCCATTCATGTTGTGTCTCTCTCTGTCCCAAAAATAAATAAACGTTGAAAAAAAAAATTAAAAAAAAAAAAAAGATTGGCTAAGACTCTAACACAGATGTACTGTCTCCCAGTGCCTCTGATAGTCTAAAGTATTAGACATATCTCAAATCCACCCTTATGAGAAAGCCAAGAAGAAGTAGGAGAAGGAGATACTCCAAGTAGGAGACTATCATGGACAATGTCCTGGGCTAACTAAGATCCTTACGGCACAAGTCCTGCCTCACCCAGACAAACTTCTCAGGTGAGCCCAGAACCCGTAGTGTGGAAGCTGTCTACACAGTCCAAAAAGAGAACAGAAGCAACTGTTAAATCTAACTGCCTAGCTCATTCATAACTTTTTCCTTCCCAAACAGAGAATTCCAAACCAGCTTTGTGTAAATCTTTGGCTATGAGCCGGTAATTTTGTTTTTGGCCATTAAAAAGAATTCCTCGGGGCGCCTGGGTGGCTCGGTCGGTTGGGCTTCCGACTTCGGCTCAGGTCATGATCTCACGGTCCGTGAGTTCGAGCCCCGCGTCGGGCTCTGTGCTGACAGCTCAGAGCCTGGAGCCTGTTTCAGATTCTGTGACTCCCTCTCTCTCTGTCCCTCCCCCGTTCATGCTCTGTCTCTCTCTGTCTCAAAAATAAATGAACGTTAAAAAAAAAAAAAAAAAAGAATTCCTCGATGACTTCTTAAAAAAAAAAAAAAAGGAGAGGCAGCCCCCAAATTTAATGAATCTCCAGATCTCTAGTGTGTCGGAATGGGGACACAATCAGACCTAGGTGTACTGTCTTTCCATGGCTTAGCTGGCTGCACATGTCTGTGGAAATGGTTCTCCCAGAAGCCCAAGGTCCATGGCGCTATATGGCCAATCCTTGTATAATCCCTGTGCCTTCTAGCAGTCCCCCCCCACCCCTGCCAAAATGCATATTCCTCTCATTCATCCTCAAGTTCAACCCCCTGTGGCCCTACCAGGTGCAGGAACATAACTCATAAGAAATATTAACATGAGCTGTTTATCACAGAGCTTGCAAAACAGAAAAGCAATAAAAGTGGAGGCGCGTTCACTCAATTACCATTGAAATAGATATCACAAAAATTATTCAGTGTCAGAAATCTAATTTTGTATGATATTTCTATATATTTCCACTGCTAATTTTTCTTCCCTCCAGTATTAGTGAATTAATATGCTTCGAATGCCCCTCTAGCTACCCTGGAAAAAAAAAATACTACTTATTTAGTTAAGCTACCCAAATCCATTAGACAAATTTCCTTTACAGCAAAGCATTGATGAATGAAATGTCTCATGCTAATGTAAGAATAATCAATTTAGAATGTTTATGACAATTAACAAAGCTGAAGATACGCCTTGAAGGCTCCATGCTTTGTCAGCCCTGATTTGGATTAAACTTGCGCTAATGGGATCATTTTTCTTCCAAAAGGTATTCTTTTTAGGCAGACCTATCAATTAATATGAATTATGCATGTATAGAAGTACTAATGTCATTAATTAGACAAATTAATTTTTATGATGCAGTGGATAGACTAACACTAGATTATATGTGATAACTTCCCCACGGCGCCCGCCGATTTGAAATAAATGAATAGTTTATATTTGTGCGCTTTCCAAAGACTCGATCGGGATTAATCAGGCTGGTCTGTGGGCGGGAGATGGTTGAGACGCCACATATTCTTGATGGTCTTTTCAGCCAGAGGGGTCACTTCTGAGACAGCGGAGCCCAGATTTTAATAGTGAGAAACTTTAGACTAATGCTATACAGGGTTATCAGGAAATTAGTAAACTGTAACTATTTGTTCTGGCAAGATTTTATTGATTCTCTCCCCCAAACTTACACACCATGGCCCAAGTGGGCTAAGAAACAAGTGGAGCTCAGGAGATAGAGAGTAGAGAAAGGGGCATTTTCCTATTTTTGAATTGGCAGACACAGCTCATTAACGTTGGTCAAATTTGACTGGTACAATATTTACCTTCTAAGTGTGAGTCTAAGTTATAACTTCTTAATCAGTCTTAGCTATGTTCATTCTCAAATCTATGAAAACTTTGATATCCCTGAGGCTACTACGGTATCTAAAGTGTATGGTGATGAGGACCATGGGAGGTCCAATATTTGTGAGATTAACCATCGCCTTCCTCATCCACCTTGCGATAAAGCTTATGATTACAGTGAAGTGACCACCACTAGGAAAGTAAACCCAAAATTCTTGCATTCATCTTAAGTCTTTTTCCCGTTTCAGCTATTGTTTTTCAGGAGCTTGAAACACAAATTTATTTTAAGGTTTGTAACGAGGACAATCAGTGACATTGATGACATACCCCACAGTCACACCAGTACATCCTATCACGCAAGGCTGGCAGGAATGGTGAGATGATGTGACCTGGGCAATGTCTCCAAGTTGGGTGAAGCAGCTCAAAAGTGATCTCGCCTTCAAGCGTCACATAGTTATTGTCTAGACTATGGTAAATGAGTAACAAAGGCAGGTTAAAGACGTAAGTAAAAGTGTTCATTGTGGGTTCTAAGAACAAGGGACCGTCACAGACATGCAGAGGACATTTCTGTGTATTCTCGGTGTTCTTTGTTACACCAGTGATGGTATGGCATGCCCATTAAAAGCAAGCCCTCTGAACACAAGAGTCATGGATCTGCCGTATCTTGGCTGAGCAACACTAGGGGTTGTTGCTGTGTCACCGGGTAGCTGTAAAGCTTTGACGATGTGTGATCAGTGACACAATGTGGTACCTGCCCTGAGTGAGCCTTCCACGAAGAGGAATCAGTGAGTATACTACTGAGTATACTACTCAGCGTGATGCATAAAGGAAAATTGCATCTCTTAGAAAACCGTTGCCACTCTCCACAACTAAGTACTTCCTTGGGCAAATACGCTGTTGAACGGTAGGATGGACTCAAGCTCCGCTAAATAGATATGAGATGACATCCCAACCTTTCATTCAATGCTGACCACACATCCGTCATCTTCTGGTAAGAAGTAGGTGAGAGAGGAAAAAGTGGTTAAGGTAACGGAGCCTGGGCGAGACTGCCTGAGTTCAAATCTCACTCCCACCATGTACCAGCAGTGTTCCCTTCGGCAGCTCACTAAACGTCTCAACATTTCCTTGTCTGTAAGGTAATAATGGTAGGGTTAATTCTTTAAAAAATTGAATTGGGGTGCTTGGGTGGCTCAGTTGGTTAAATGTCTCTCTTGGGCTCAGGTCATGATCTCACAGTTTGTGGGTTTGAGCCCCGCGACAGGCTCTGTGCTGAGAGCTCGGATCCTGGAGCCTGCTTCTGAGTCTACGTCTCTCTCTCTCTCTCTCTCTCTGCCCTTCCCCCGCTTGCACTGTCTCTCTCTCTCTCTCAAAAATAAATAAGCAAACATTAAAAAATTAATAAAAAAACTGAATTAAATGAATTGAAACTTCCAAAGTACTTAAAACTAAGACTGGCACATGTATGCAAGTAATCACTACATGAAAGAAAACTAATTGGCATCTATTGTGTTCCAGATGCCATATATGCACTAACTTAAACTTTACTACATCCTTGGGAGGTACATACAAATAATCTCATTTGACAGATGAGGAGATTGAGTGTTTTTCTTGGTCAGGGTCAACCAAGAAGTGAGTAGAAGAGGAAAGATTTGAACTGAGGGTTATCTGAGAAGTTATTATACAGGAATGAGATGTGCTGGGAGAGAAAAGTCTAGGATTTAGGAGGGGAAAACCTTCTCATTTTGAAAATCCTACAACTCAGGGAAAAGGCGGAGCATGCTAGTCATGAAGGTAAATACTGGGAAGATGGCACAATAGTGACACTTACCCTGGTCATGAGTGAGGCACACCCCTGTGGCGTAGATATTTTTAATATCTTCATTTTATAGTTCTGTTAAGTATTTTATGTTAGATCATAGACTTGACATAAATATTGATCCATATTATTCCTCAGCCCGTATTATTTACCCCTACATCATAAGGTCTAATACTTTTTAAGAAAATAATGATATACTATGGGGGGACTCCAGTTAGAGCCCTCACCTTCCAGCCATGTCTTATTTCCATTACTCTTATTGTTAACTGTGGCCACTGGGACTCTACGATCACCTCTCCTGGGGCCATTAGTTTCTGAAGGAGGAGAAGTCAAGCCCACAGCTGTGAAAGGAACCAGCCTGGCCTAGACCAGCAAAACAATGGCAGGCTGTGACCAAGACGGGTCTCACTTTATCAAATCTATCAAAAAGATTGGCTTTCAGAGGTGAAATGCCATAATCCAAATCATAGTTGCAAACCTCTCCATGGTCTGTGATGTCAGAGAGACATTTTGGGGGAAGGTAAGTTCCCAGAGCAGGTACCTTTATTTTTTCTGTCTAGTCATGGTTTCAGATTAGGGAGCTTCATGTCGCTCGAGGCAAGCCAAAGATCCTAAGTTCCTGGACTTTGGTTGCAACTGGGAGTCAGAGGGATGACGTTCGGCTTGACGCTATTGGAGGCCACCCCTTTGAGAGGACCTACCTAGACTGAAGCACACAGAAAAGCAGAATTAAAAGCTGGGACGACACAGAAGGAATCCTCATGACATCATCTGAACTCTGGGATGTATCCTTAGCTGAGCTACGTGACCCTAGAATTTTCAGTTATGTGAACCACTGAGATGGTAATAAGTCAGGTTTCTGCCACTCGTATCTGAAGGGAATCAGAATAAGACAGAAAAAGAAGATAACAGAAATCAACATTAACAGTTTCTAACAGCAGATTCTGACATTCACTTGAATTCAAGGATGCCCCGAAACATTCTCAGAGGCCCATTCTCCGAAGGACGCTACTTAGAGATTGTTGTTGTTGTTGTTGTCATTTTTGCTATTGCAGTTCATTGTTGGCTACAAAATCATTTTAGACATCATAAGCATTGTTTTAGTAAGATCTGTTGGGGTCTTTTTTTGGTGGTTTTTGCAAAGCAAGATGCAGCATTTCTTCAACCAAACGTAGGGAACAGTTTCCTGGGAAAGTGAAATTGCCACGGATCTTGACGGTTTGGTCCCCATGGACTGAATATCCAAAAGAAATGGCAACTTAGGAACCAGAGTCCACTTGTGACTCCATTTCTTCCTCCCTCAATATGTACCATTTAGTGGTCTGTTCAACTTCATAACAGTTTTCATTCTTTAATGAGTCTGAATAGGAACATTTTCTGTGATTCTGAAAAGTAAAGTGAGCGGATGAACAGGTTCCATTGACTACTTGAGGGAATCGTCAATAAGATCAACGAAGTTCTCTACACTCATTCATTTCATCCTGTGAAGGAGTATTGAGTGACACACTTGCTTCCTTCCTGCCTCTCCACAAATCCTAACAGCATCACCACTTGGCTTTGAAACAAGGTGACAGCTCCAAAGCCATGGAAGATTTGGGTCAGCAAAACCCTTTGGATGCACTGCTCCGCAAGACTTTCTCTATTCTCTGACCAGTTTTGTTTTCCCAAAATGTCAAAATTGGGTCCTGGTGAAGACTGTTGCCTTTGGAGCCTAATGACCTGAACAATATCCTTGATTTATCACTTCCTAGATGCAGGCAAGTTACTTCGCCCGCATGTAATCTATGCAATGATGAGAGCCAACAAGCTCATTTGACCAGCTTATGGAGCATCAACTATCTACTAACAAACTAGGCAGTCTTTCAGGTGCCTTGAACACAAGGACCAAAGCAGACAAAATCCCTCGCTCTCATGAAATTGACATTCTACCCATCTTGGCACCCTACTGGGGTGAGCATCAATGAGATGATGCTTGTAACATGTTTCACACTGTGCCTGACACACAGTAAGTGCCGAAGACGTGTCAGTTTTTGTTGATGTTATTATCGATAGCTGTGGGTATAGTTGGCTATGTCCTCCTAACTGCTATTGGGAGGATATATTTCTCCCACTGGGCACTGCCTACTGCTAAGAACTCATATTCCCAAATCCCAGACTGAATCTTTTCAGAAGAAGCTCCAAACATAAATATTAGTCATTTTTTTATGTTTATTTATTTTGAGAGAGAGAGAAAGAAAACCAGCTGGGGAGGGACAGAGAGAGAGAGAGGGAGAGAGAGAATCCCAAGCAGGCTCTACACTGTCAGCACAGAGCCTCTTGTGGGGCTGGAACTCACGGACCGTGAGATCGTGACCTGAGCTGAAATCAAGAGTCGGACGCTTAACTGATGGAGCCACCCGGGTGCCCCTAAATGTTAGTTATTTTTTGTCAGAGTCTCTCCAAGCTCCCAGAACACTTGATGACCCTTTTGCACTCCACCCCACCCCAACTCGCCGCAGGGAAAGTTGCTTTTCCCGAGAGTATCCCACATTTTTTGTGCTTTGTGTGGAAGTGCCAGCACACTGTGGGATATATATAAAAGGAAGGGAAAAGTGACATTAATTCAGCAGTGCAAGCCCTCCCTGTTGGCTAAAGGGAATCACTGGGCCTTGAGGAAACCACATGAGACTTGGCTCTCACTGTCCTTTGCTCCGAGAGTTTGCTTGCCGGCTAGACACTAGCTATGCAAAATCCAGGGGTCTCCATGCTGCGCAAAATGGTAACATGGCCCATCAACTAGGCTTCTTTGGTTGCAAGTATCAGAAACGAGTTCCACTAACATATAGCAAAAATGGAAATAATTGATAGACCATGAGGTCGTTCCCACAAACCACAGAAAATCTGAAGTAATGGAGTAAGTATTACAATAATCCCAACAAGGATCTGAGCAGCAAAATTTAATGAATTGAATCTCCCAGGAATTCCCCCTAACGGAAATTTTGTTTTCTTCTGTTGGCAATTAGTTCATTCAAGGTCAATTACGGCGGATTCACCCCTCAAACCTGCCCCAGGTGCAGATGTATCATCTCTTTCCTTCCCGCCATCTTCCAGTGACCACGGTTGAGTATCTCAACAGTAAGAAAGAAAATACGAATAACTGAATCCTTGGCTTAGCTTCCTTTCATCTCAAGGGGAAAATATCGGCAAAGTGTTTTGAAAACCGTAACCTGTCTCATCCTGGTCAAAATGTTAAGGCACGAGCAGAGATGCTTTTACAGTTAAGCCTTACATGGTCCTGATGGTGGAAGGCAGTCTCTAAGCCCTGTGCTGCTTAGACAGCAGCTGGTTCTCAGTGATCTCCAGGGGGAAGAAACGCCATTTTTTTTTCCCCACCAAGCACTGTGGAAACTCAAAACCGTAGGGAATGACATTGTTAACCTTTATCTATATAAAATGTTTTTTCTTTTTAGTATACTTCTAAAATTGATGTATAACAAAGAGAAAAAGTACGTAAATCACACATGTGGAACTCAGTAAATTTTCACAAAGTGAGCGCACCTATGTAACCAGTACTCAGATGAATAAGCGAAATATAAGCCCTTTATATCCCCTCCACGTCAAAACCCACCTCTTCCCAAAGGTAACCATTTTCTAGACATCTTAAAACACAGATCAATGTAATCTGTTTTCAGTGTGTCTGAAGGGAATCACGTAACAGGTGTCGTTTTGTGTGTTTGGCTTTTTTTTTTTCCGTTCAAAATTGATCCATAGGATTCATCCATGTTTTTGAAGGTAGCGGTAATCTGTTCACTGTTAATTGACCTAAAACATCTCATTGTATGGATATACTACAATTTATTTTTACGTTTTACTCTTGGTAGCCATTCCCATTGTTTCCAATTTTTAGCCACCAAAGATGCTGCTATGGACATTCTTAGCCCTTGTTCACGTGCGTATGTGTCTCTGTTAAGTACATTTCTGTCAGAGGAATTCTTAGATC
The DNA here is from genome assembly GCF_014898765.1 of Herpailurus yagouaroundi. NCBI lineage: Eukaryota > Metazoa > Chordata > Mammalia > Carnivora > Felidae > Herpailurus > Herpailurus yagouaroundi. Next base: position 5,872,610 of record NW_024412421.1, read on the forward strand.
ATAAGTTGTCTATACAGTTAGCGTTAGTAGAGATTACCGGTTTTCAAAAGTGGTTGTACAAGTATGTAGACTATGTGCATCCACTCCAATGTAGGAAAATAGCCATTGCTCTGCATCTCTGTCAGCATTTAGTATTTTTAAGTTTGTTTTAATTTTAGTTATTTTAGTGTATGTGGATATAAACCATAGTGGTTCTAATTTGTGTCTCTCTAACAACCAAGGAGGCTGATGCTTTCTATGTGCTTAGTGGCCATTTGAATTTCCTCTCTTGTAAAGTGCCTGCTCAAACTTTTTTTGCATAGTATGCTATTGGGTTGTCCGTCTTATTTATTGATTTGTAGCATGTGATTGTTCACTCTGAATACTAGCCCTGAATCAGATAAATGGATTGCAATATCTTCTCTCACTCTCCCTTTTTGCTCTTTATTTGTAAAATTCCAACTTCTAGGTCTTTCTTCCCCTTAAGGCTAGTGCTTTTTTGTGCACTTTTACAAGATATTTGCCTACCCCTAGGTCACTAAATAATTCTCCTATATAAATTCTAGAAAACTATTTTTACCGTTTACACTGAAAATGTGCTCAACACGGTACTCATTCTTGACTTTGATGTGAAACAGAAGCCAAGATTCGCTTCTTTTTCTTCATGGATACTCACTTGGCCTGGCACCATTTACTGCAAAGGCTACTCTTTCTCTACTGCATTACACTATCACATCTGTGTATCTGTGTGGACGTGGGATTTTGGGGGCCTCCATTTTGTTTTATTGTTTGTGTATTATCGGGGGAAAAAATTCATAATTTTTATTTACCACAGCTTTGTAATGAGATTCGTACCTGGAAATGTAAACTCTTTAATTCTCTTTTTCTTCTACTACTGACCCTCAAGAGGAATTGCTTTACTTTGTAAGTAGATCTTTGGTTGTGCATATAGTTTCTTTAGTAGATACATGGCTAGTCATATATTCTACTTTATTTCTAATTCTTTTAGTGGTGCCTTGTATTAATTTGCTGATTCTGTCCAAGTTTTTAAATGTATTAGTTTAAATTTATCATACTTGGGGCGCCTGGGTGGCTCAGTCAGTTGGGCGTCCGACTTCGGCTCGGGTCATGATCTCACAGCTCGTGAGTTTGAGCCCCGCGTCGGGCTCCGTGCTGACAGCTCGGAGCCTGGAGCCTGCTTCCGATTCTGTGTCTCCCTCTCTCTCTCTGCCCCTCCATGCTTGTGCTCTCTCTCTCTCTCTCTCTCTTTCAAAAATAAATAAACACTTAAAAAAATTTTTTTAATTAAAATTTCTTATACTTTAAATCGTCAGAATAATTTCTTATTATCCTTTGCGTCCTAACATCAGTAATTTGTAACCTGTGTGTATATGCGAGTGTGTGTTGTGGTGGGTACCCCAAGACTACCCTCAGAGGCCACGATTTGCTAGTAGGACCCACGGGACTCTAAAGTTGTGATACCTATGGTTGCAATTTATTATAGTGAAACGATACAGATTGAAATCGGCACAAGGAAAAGGTGTATGGGGAAGAGTTCAAGAGAAACCAGGTGAAGCTTCCCAGTGCTTCCTCCCACTGGGTTCACACAGAGGCACCCGATTCCCCCAGCAACAATGCGCAACAACATGTGCAAAGTGTCATCAACTAGAGATGCTCGTGTGAGTCTTGGTGACCAGGCTTTTTAATGGATGTCAGTTCGGTAGGCCTGCAGCAGTTGTGTGACTAACTTCAGCTACTTGGTCAGATTCCTGCCCTGGGTCCGAAAAACAGTTGTTCTCCCAAAATTACTTTGTCAGTGTAAACTGTCGGGTCACACGGGTACTGCGTGGCCCACGGCCTCAGACCTCTAACACCCTCATCAAGCAAAATCTTCTAAGGACTCAGAGCTCATCTCCTAGGAGCTGGCCAAGAGCCTGTCCTGAACACAGGCCTTTCTTACAAATAGGCAGGGTTTGAGCAACCCAGGTCTGCTATTCATCTTTTCTTTTTTTTTTTAATTTTTGTTTTTACATTTATTTATTTTTTGAGAGACATAGAGAGACAGAGCACAAGTTGGGGAGGAGCAGAGAGGGAAGGAGACACACAATCCCAAGCAGGCTCCAGGCTCTGAGCTGTCAGCACAGGGCCCGATGCGGGGCTCGAACTCACAAGCCATGCGATCGTGACCTGAGCCGAAGTTGGATGCTTAACCGACCAAGCCACCCAGGCGCCCCTATATTGATCTTTTTAAGGAAATTCTTTGTTTTGGATTTGCTGGTTCTCTTTATTTTATATTTTTTTATTAATTTCATTACATTCTGCCATTTATCTCTCATTCTTATTTTGAGCATCATTTTCTTTTTTTCTCACTTCTTAACATGGATATGTTAATTTTCCATCTACCTTTTCCTTTAAAAAAAAATTTTTTTTAACATTGATTCAATTTTGAAAGACGAAGAGAGACAGAGCACGAGCAGGGGTGGGGCAGAGAGAGAGGGAGACATAGGATCTGAAGCAGGCTCCAGATTACGCGATGTCAGCATAGAGTGCGACGCGGGGCTGGAACTCACAGACCAAGAGATCACAACCTGCGCTGAAGTCTGACGCTTAACGGACTGAGCCCCTCAGGTGTCCCTCCATCTACCTTTTTCAAACAAGTGTCTTTAAGGCTGTCAGCCTCGTACCAACCATGGTTGTAACCACATCCCAAAATGTTTACTATATTGTATTTTTATTAAGCTCAAAATGTTTTCTATTTTCTACTCTGATGTCTTCCTTGATACATATATGATTTATACACGCCCTCCTTAATAGCCAAGTATGTAAGGATATTCCAATAATCAAAAAAATAATATCTAGGTTAATTTCACTGCAAAGAGCGTTCCATAGATAATATCATCCTATTTGCTCTACGGCCCCAAATAGGTAAATATTCCATATTCACTTAAGAAAGAATATGTATTTCTGCAGCTCTACAGTTGTGGGTGCAACGACCATGCGTGCCATGGTGTTCAGGCCTCTCGTGTTATAATTTTTTAAATATTCATCTTTTCGGCCGTTGAGAAAGGTAGAGTAACATCTCCAAGTATGCTTATGGGTTTTTTTTTTTTTTTTATTTCTTCTTTTGGTTCTGTTGATATTTGCTTTATATATTCTGAGGCTATGTTTCAGGTACATACAAGTTTAGAATGGTTCTATTTTCCTGACATATTATGTCATTCAATATTATGAAATACCCCCCTTTATTACTCACTTTTGCACCACATCTACCTTTCTGGCATCGGCCTAGCTACAACGGCTTCCTTTTGGTTAGTGTTTGAATGGTATGTCTTTAACAATGTATAGTTTCACCCTATGTGTTACCTTGCATTTAAGTCTTGTCTCGTAAGCTGCAGATAATTAGGTTTTGAAGTTTTATTCAGCCTTACTACCTTTGTCTTTTAACTGGGACATGGAATCTGAATAAATTAAATGAAATTACTGGGGGGCCTGGGTGGCTCAGTCGGTTGAGCGTCCGACTTCAGCTCAGGTCACGATCTCACGGTCCGTGAGTTCGAGCCCCGTGTCGGGCTCTGGGCTGATGATGGCCCAGAACCTGGAGCCTGCTTCCGATTCTGTGTCTCCCTCTCTCTCTGACCCTCCCCCGTTCATGCTCTGCCTCTCTCTGTCTCAAAAATAAATAAACTCTCTGACATATGTGTTTTTGTTTCCTATTTGTTCCACCGGTTTTATGTTCCTCTGTATCTTTTCTCTTGTTTCCTTTTGGACGAATAAAGCAGTTTAGACCGTTCTGGTGTTCACCCTATTAATTGTTGGTGACATATAATTTCACTGTTCCATCAGTGGTTAAACTAGATATTACAATATGGATTCTTAGATTTGATAGAGACAATAAAAGTGTTTTTACCAACTTCGGCCTAACACAAAGATCTTCGAAAACTTTAATCGCATCTTCTGTCCCATGGCTTGTATAATCACTATGAGGTCTTAATTCTACCTATATTTTAAACCCCACAAAACATTAATATTAATGTAGATTACCCACATATTTATAGCCTTTCTGTTCTTAACGCTTTCACTCATTTTTACGTGTCGATCTGAAACCACCTCCTTATTATTTCTTTCAGTACAAGTCTGCTGCTGGCTAATTATTTTAGATTTTGTTTGTCTGGAAACGTCTTTATTCTACCCTTCTTTTGGGAGGGCATTTTCACTTGGTATAGAATTCTAAGTTGACGGTCTTTCCTTTCAGGACTTTAAAAATGTCTTCCTTTGTGTTTTGACTTCCATTGTGTGGTTGAAAAATTGCTGTCAGTCTTGTTTCTTTGCTGGTAAACTTTTCTTTTCTCATACCTCCCACCAACCCCCTCCCAAACAGCTGCCTTTACATTTCTTTTTGGTTTGGATTTTTAGCGGTTTTACTACTGTGCACCTCAGCATGTGTTGTTTTTATTTATTTTTCATTTTATGTTCACCCTGCTTGAGTTCATAGAGTTTAAATCATCTTTGGCATGGTGCTTTCTTCAGTTTGGGTTAATGCTGGTCATTACCTTCTCAAATACTGATTTTGCTCCATTCTTTTTCTCCTATCACGAACGCTCCAACTCCCCGTATGTTAGATTTTTGTATGCATTATCCATTTTTATTGTGCTCCTAAATACCTTCGGACTGAACATCTTCTTACTTGTCTTTCATTTCCCTAATTCTTTTTTCAGCTTGTCTTATCTGCCATTCAACCTATAGATTGAGCTCTTAATGTAAATTATTTTTCAGTAACGTAACTTTCATTTACTTCTTTTGTATAGATTCTATTTTTCTGACGATATTCTTTATCTTGTTGTCTACCTTATTGAACATATCGGTCACCATGATTTTAAATCTATATCTTAATACACTGATGTCTGAATTACCTATGGATCTGTTTTACTGACAGCTTTTTTTTTTCTTTTCTTTTGGCTTTTACTTAGTAATACTATGTCCTTTCAGTCTGGCCCCATTTTACCAAGAGTCACGTACTGCCTATAAAATCTATAGACGATCCAAATGATGGTCTCTACACCCAAAGAGGTTCTACTCTGCTTTATCAGGCAGTTAAAGGAGGGGTGGTTTCCAATGAAGCACATTTGACACTGAGACTACTTCTAAGTTGCCCCTCATGCCCAGGATGCGATATTCAGTGGTGCCCAATGAAAGCCAGGGATGTTTGCTAAAATCCCTTCTCTTTCTGGAAAGCTCCAAACCCCAATTTGTCTCCCTAGCATCATGGGATTGTCAAAAGTTCTGCCCAGTATCTTAGTCTGTGGGCTGCTGCTTACACATTGTCCCATGCCTCAACTAAAAAAGTCATGTGGGATACTGAGTGGATTTCTTGGCTCCTTTCTCTCTAGGATTTTGCCCTCTCATAGCCTGGCTATTTTGCAAATTCTAAATTCCAATTTTTTTATCTTCCTAAGCAAAACCTTTTGCTCAGATTCTTCTTGTAGGTGATATTTTCTACTTAGGATATATATTCTCTTACTTCTTGTTGCTTATGAATCTGCAAGTGCCTCAGGTAGAAAAGTGCTTTCTTTTTCTGAAAGTTAAGGACTTTCAGGTTTAACTCCACGCATCTCCCTTTTCTCGGGAACCACAGTTCTTTAAATCCTGCTTGCCTCACTAGCTCTCCAGTGCCTTCAAATAAATTTCCTCAAACATTTATCCGGCTTTTCTACTTGTTCTCAGTCGGTGGGTCAGTGTGATACAAGCTAGTGGGAAGGGAGGTTGGTTATAATAATAATCAGATATCATAGAAACCTGTAGTCTTATTGCAAGAATTACAAACTCAGATTTCTACAGAGGTTAGGCAGGTGAAATAAATGGGGGAATGTGCCAGGTAAGGACTATCAAAGTGCAAATAGGAGACTGTGGTATGTTAGCCACCTTTGGACTTAAGAGTCGAACTGAAATATATAGAGATATCTGTGCAATTGTCCGAGTTTTAAATGTTGTCAGTTTTAGAAAAATTTTCCAAACTGGGCCTGGAAATGTGTCTCCAGACTATGTTCAACCATAAACTGGTATTTGCTAATCTCTCTTATTATTATTATTATTTTTTTTTTTTGGAAAATCTGTTATTTACTAGACCACATGCCCATTTTAATTTATTCACAGACTATTTTTAAATACTCACTATTCATAGAAATCTGTGCTAGGTTCAACAAGAGACATACGATCACAGTTTCTGACTTCTTGGAATTCACCAGGAAGTAATGACTTTAAACAAATAAACATAATTCCAGAAAAAAAAATAGCTAAGCACTCAGTATGCATTACAGGTAGTAAATTCAACGGAAATTTGGAGAAAGGAAAGAAAGATGCCTTTCAGCTGGGTGAGGTGGATAGATAGGGAAACTGAGTCAGAAAGCATGGGATGGGGCAAAGGCACAGCCAGGAGATTGCAGGTTGTGGGGAATGAGGAACAAAAGAAAAGTAGAGAAGCGTTTGTCTGCTTCAGGGAGGTGACAGACAAGTCTGGGTTTGTGCTCTCCAGTAATTCAACCAGAGCTGGATCCCTAAAAAAAAAAACAAAAAACAAAAAAACGCACCACCAATGTCTCTATCAGAGTAAGCAGGAGAATCACAGAAGCTGTACTCCTGTGTCTGTAATTAAAACTAATATATGGGAGGAATGGACAAGGGTGAACAGATGTTGGAGCCAAATGAGGATACAAAGAACACGACACTGTGGTGTAAAAACCTGAGTTTATATGGTGCAGCTGCCTGCAGTGCATGCTTTCTATTTTTTTCAAATTTATTTACAAGGTGTGGCATCTGGCCTTCTATTGTCAAACCTCGATTTTTCTTGCGGCTAATTTCCTTCTGATACAAAGGGGCACCAGCGACGCTAGAGAGAGACGGCGCCGAAAATCCTTTCTGAAAAAGGAGACCCCGGAAATTAGAAAGAAGGGTGGCCCACAATTCCCGTCAGAGCGAAACAAGCTGAATTTCATTGGTCTCCATTTCAAATCTGGGCTCTCTGAGTCTCTTAGAGCTCTTGAGAAAGCCAAGGTCTATTTCGCCCGTGTCGACAAGACGCTGGTGAAGCAAGCTAATGGATTTTCCCCCGATGGGGTGCCCACCTAAGTGGCGTGCCACATAGAACTAAGCGGGAAGTCACAACACGTAAGAAAATATGTGCCCTTAACAAGAGTGAGACTGGACCTCGGTATACCCTTAACCAATTGTCAAATGAGCCCCTTGGAACTTCCTTGATGAGTAGTTTTCAAAGCACCATTGCGAATCCAGGCGCCGTGGGACACAACGTCGTAGAATCACAGAGCTTCTACATCCACATGGCAGCTTGGTGGAGGCGGTCACCGAGGGTCGGGTCACACACTTCCCATTCTTCAGGGTGAACCCTGTGTTCATACGACCTAGTTTTTAAAACTTTGTCAGTTGGGAAACCCACGCACCTGCTTTTACCTTCAGCCTCAAGTGACGTTACGGCGGTCAGCTTGAGTGGCAGTATGGCGGTATGAGAGAGTGGCAGTATGGCATTTGAGTTCAAGCATCGCGCTCCACATCTAAGTGGCTCCACTTGAGGTTTTCTCCCGAGTTATGCTGAGTGGGAGAACCGTCTAGCTTTGCTAAACCTCAGTCTTTTCATCAACCCCAGAGACTAATACCATCTACCTGAAACAACGAACGGGAAGCGGTCGGCACGGTGCCTGGCACCTTGTGAATATTTATAAGATAATATCTACTCCTTTTCATCTCATCTCCTTCTATGCATCAACTCTGATAGGGCTGTAGCTGTAAGCTTGCTTACACGGCTACCTTATTAAGTTCACAGATGCAGGAATAAAAATTTTCTCGTAGCAAATCCCTCCTCCCGCTTCCAAAGGCAAAGCGTTGCCCTCTCTGAGAAGCTCTTCTTGAATTCCCCCACCCTCTTGAGTCCAACACTCCTTTGGGTCACCACGGCAGAGAGAACACATTAGGCCTGGGTTCTCCTTCATCCCAACCCTCCACCAGGGGAGCTGCCACTGTCTTGTAAGTACTAATGTTTACACACACCTTCTCTCCTTGATGTTAGTGTCACACATCCATCTATCCCTTGCTTTTGTACCGTCTGCTCACTGAGCTACTTGCAGGGCAAAGTCAAGGTCTAGAAATGCTGTAACACAAGCACGGATGGGACTGGTAAGCCCTAACCAAAGAGGAAAGGCCACTTGCTGCTCCGGACTCGAACGCTTCGGGCAGAGTTTTAGCTTCTGAGAGCTCACTTACATCTGTCCTCTGGCTGTCCTCCCACGTTGCCTTCAAAATCCAGGACATGGACTGGGGCAGGCTGAACCCCCATTTCCTTCTCCCCTATCCATGGCATCTGGAGGCCTCCGCAGCTGACCACAGCACTAAGGAGCTGGGTTTCCTGACTGGGAATATTACTTCTCCATAAACAAAATAATTTTTCAAATCAATGAGACGCTTCTGTGACCTACAGCAATTTAGGAAATTAGCAAGCACTCCTTATTCCTCCCACAGACTACATTTTATTATTGGATTAATGTGCAAAAAAAAAAAAAAAAAGCCCTATTTTGTAGCACCAAATATTTACTTTGGAGAAGTTCTCTGGTTTTATCATGGATTTGCCTTGGACTGTCAACAAATTACCGCAGTGTGCATAATGAACTATGGAAGTAAAGAAAACACACACAGGGCTAGACTTATTTGGAAGCAATTTTTTTTTTTTTTTTGTCTTTAGGGAGGGAATCAGTGAAGAGTTGACATCCGCTCCCCCACTGACTATATTTTGTGACCCTATCTCATTAGTCATGCAGAAATTTTCATTTTTATTTTAAACATCTGGTCTGCTCGAAGAGTATGGGCCAGATGTCTATGCCCAGAGTTTAGTTTTAGGGCTTAGTTCTCTATCATAAAGAACAATTACAACTCCTCTACTTAGTTAGGTAAAACACAATCAAATGACCTCAATGGTGGGGCCATGAAGTGTCTGGACAATGGTCAGGAGGTTCCTGTGTCCCCATCAGGAGCTATATAAATAGTACAATACCTTCTGCACTAAAAAAGAAATATTTAGAGGATCAAAGTAAGATATGCACTTAGCTCTCTTTTTTGATATATCCAGCAATGTCTGGGCAAGAGACAAAGCAATCTTCGCTAATAGCTGGATACGCGACCCTTTTGTACCCACTGCTACCCGCCCCCCCATGCTTCTACCCTTGACATGCGAATCAATATGAAAACTGTCCATTTGTCCCCTCAACATGGTAGCCTTCTTCCCATGACACAGTGACTGAGAGAGAGACTTTCTCTGTATCATGCTCTTAGCATTCCTGTTGCACGTGGAGCAACGTTTTCAAGGAGTCTGTTGAGTGTCTCTGCCACCACACCCTAGTCTAAGCTCATGTCTTATCTGGGCAATGCCGTTGAACTCATAGTATACTCAGCATGCACCCCATGGCCCTCCATTTCCTACGTTGCCTCCAGAGCACTTGTTTTGAAATGCAAATCTAGTTTTCCTACTCTTTAGTTTAAAACAGTAATCCTTAACGGGGTTTCCCAGGTCTTGTATGCCAACCATGCTGTCCTCTCTGTGTCCACCCAGCCAAGTCTTCTTTCAGACTCTAGAATGCCATCATTACCTTCCTGCCACCAAGCTTTTTCCATGCTGTGTCCTTGGCCTAAATGCCCTTCCCACCCGTACCCCTGGACCTCATTAACATTTATTCCTCATCAGACCAGGGCAAAGTGCCTTTCATAGCCCTTTATTGTAGTTGAAATTCTACATTTGTGTCATCATTATTTCCTTAGTGTATGCCTCTCCTAACATGGTAAGAGCTCCATAAGGATAAGGACTGTATTTTTCTTCTCTTCCTGTTCAACATTGCATCAGGAGTACAGAACAGAGTGCCTGCCACGTAGTAAGTGCTTAATATGTATGCATGTATGTTTTGTACGATCCCTCCAACATGAAGCTGTGACATCAAAGCAGGTTGCCTTAACTCAAAAAACAACTTGTACATTGAAGAAAAACAAAGGACCACAGTTTTTGATAATAATATTTTCCCAAGGTAGTTCTACCAAAGAATAATGGATTCCGGTCAGGGCACCATCCCATCGCCTTGGGCAGATAGGAGTTGGAGGCTTGATATAGAAAAATGAGCAGACAGGCCCTGTTCTCTAGTACCTTCCAGGGTGAATATCATACTGGCAAGGGTTTAGGACTTATGGAAGCAGAATTTATAAAAGGCACACCTATTGCCCACATCTGGGAGAATCTTGGCTGAGCATGGTAGGAACTCTCTGGAAGGCACATGGTGCCCTCATTGTCCATTGAGGGTGTCATTAGGACTTTCCACAAACATCCTCGTTCTCTTCTCTTGGGAATATGAAATGAGATGTGACCACGTATCTTCCTTTGTCTAATAAAATATAACCTGATGATATGCTTGTCATGTCCAGCAGAAACTTAAACAGCCAGTGCATGATTCTTCCTGTGACTGTCATGGAAACATTCGTCAAGTGGAACCTCTTGTCAACCTAAATCCCTGGGTCACCGTGATGGGCAGAGTCCTCCTGCCAACCTGTGGGGGGACTTGTGCTGGGGAAAAAAGCCTTTGTTATGTTAAGCCACTGAAATTTGGGGACCTACACCATGTAAGTGACCCACCCCACCAGTCCTGCCAATATCACTGCTCAGATTGGAAGGCCATGTTGAGGGAAGAGATGGAAGAAGAAGAACGTGAGAATCACACACACACACACACACACACACACACACACACACACACACACTTCACAGTTTCCTTCTAGCCCTCTACTTCCTTTACATTGGCCATAGCAACCATACAAATACCTACCCCAATCCTTGTCGCCACAAAGTGAGAATCCAAAAATACTTCTGTAACCTAATGCCTCTCCTCCCTGCTTCTGCCATTTCATTTCACATCCCTAGTTAGGAAATACACATATTTTGCAAGATATAAACCGATTTATTAAGAGTCACGGTGTTTCCATAAATCTCTTATTTATACCTTACTACATTTTCCAAATTTTCTGTAATTAACACTTTCATAATTCCAAACCAAAAACAAACAAACATCACCCATTAAAAAAAAAAAAAAATAGACAAGGTGACTTGTCGATACTCAGTTGCCAAGGCCAACTTCAGGACATAAAACCAACTACAGCCACAAGGAAAACCACACCACAGGGAAGAATAGACAAACTCTTGTCCCTAACACTCCCAATTGGCTATAAGATCATGTCACCAACAGGAAACCAGAGAACAAGTTTACAATATTTTTTCACGGGGTTGAGCTACTGGCAACATTCTGTTAAGTTCCTTCCACTCTTCTCCAGTACGTCCATTTAATGGAGGGTGTTTCCACTGCAGGGAGATTAAAAGCTGAAAATATTAGACCAGTCTGACCCCAACTATAGAACAAATTATTTTTCCTATTTCTTCAGGTGCAAGGCTTGGCGTTAAACTGATATAATAATAGTTGCCTGGAGGGTCTTTCAGATTCTGTGAATTCTATGGGACACACTGGCTCTAGCTGTGTATTTGGAAGAATACCATCCCTTAGTTGGAAACCAGAGCGGCCGACATCTCAGCATAGGGACACTGACAAGAAATACCTCATAGTAGTCCAGAGCACTTTTTAAGATCTGTTGCTTTTTTTTCCCCTTAAGTGTCTTCCCATCCCTTACGTTCCTCCCATTAGCACTGTTTCACAAGTAAGGCAAGCCTAATTCCTGATTTACAGGTGAGGAGCCGGAGGCCTAAAGGAATATAAATGGTTCATCTAAATAAGAATAACAAGTCCACAGCAAAGGAGGCTCAGGAACTCAGGGACTACCCACATGCCAGATATTTGACCCCTGTGAACTCCGTGGGCTTTGATGCCCATGACAATCACATTATTCTCCTCCAAGTAAAACGAGTAAACTGAGGCTGAATTGAATTGAATTGGAAATGGAGCCGCAGCCGCTCGGCAAAGGAATCTCAAACCCAGACCAGTCTTCCTCCAGAGTCCATATTCTTTACACATGCCGGATCCCACAGGAGAGCACACTCATATTGATTTTAGTGGCTGACATTGTGAAGATGAGCAGTGGATATTTTCACAGCCTATATCAGTCCTGCAAATTAAGCCACAAGGACCAAAGAAGAAATGCCATCTATAAAGGTTGACATGGGGGGGTGGGGGGGAAGACACAGGACTTCTACTTAGCCTAGGTTTATTTAGTTGGTTTATTTCAAGGCAGGCTCCAGATTATGTGAAGTAGAAAAGGCTACAAGAAAGGAAGTTGGGGTTAAGTTGGGAGACAACAAGTGAGTAGGTGGGGAAGAGTCGATACGCGTCTGTTGGTTTGTTTGTACCCTGAAGGTTTGGGGTGGAGAAAGAGAGCTGATGTAAAAAGTTGGCAACCTTGAGCAAGGGAAAAGGGCTACCAAATTGAGGCCTGGTGCTTGGCAAAATTCTATAACTCTGTGCAATGGGGTAGGAGACGGCCCATGGGTACACAGGCCTGAAGCGGCGTGTGTTGGGATAGGAAAAGCTGGTTGTGATGGAGACTGCTGGAAGGCCATCCAGTGTGTCCCCTCCTCCTTTCACAGGCATAGAATTGCCACAGGGCTTCCAGGTGCTCCTCAGGACCACACTTTCCAGACCCCCCCCCCCTTGTGGCTCGTTGGCCAGGTGACAAAGTTTTCACCTGTGGAACGTGCCAGGAAGTCATGTGTCTGGTTATGGAAATACTGGGCATGCTTCCTCTCCATTTTCTTCTTCCCACTGGCTGGAACCTGAGTATCATGGCAACCCAGCTTCCACCCTGAGATGATGACAAGGCTGTGGGTGTCAAGGAGAAATGACCTGACAGGAGCCTGGATCCTTGCATGCCTATGTGGAAACAGGGCTTGTCTGCCTAACCAGACTACTCACGTGGGGCCTGGTACGGGAGAGAGAAATAAACCCCTTTGTTCTTTACATCTCTTGTATTGTTAGATCTCTTTGTTATAGCAGCAAAACCTTACCCTGATTAATACAGCAAACAGATGTAGGGCATGCAGAGCTTTGCTCATCTTAAGCGTCCACGTTATTCTCCAGAAATGGACCAGATAGTCGTAAACAATACTCTAAACCATAGACTTTGTTCTAAGAGAAATTTATGCTCATGCATCAAATCACATGAACCTAAAATCATTTCTTGATAAAAAAAAATTCCAGCCTAGTTTTGACCTAACAAATAGGCAATTGGTAAAAAATCCATTTTGTTTAAAAAAGCTGTTGGGGGTGCCTGGGTGGCTCAGTCAGTTAAGCGTCCGACTTCGGCTCAGGTCATGATCTCACAGTTGGTCGGTTCGATCGAGTCCCACGTCGGACTCTGTGCTGACAGCCCAGAGCCTGAAGCCTGCTTCAGATTCTGTGTCTCCCTCTATCTCTTCCCCTCCCCTACTCGTGCTGTCTCTCTCTCTCTCAAAAATAAATGGATATTTTAAAAAAGTTGCTTTGTTCTCACCATCTCCTCTACGACCACTTTTGTCATGCTACATTGTGTTAAAATGCCACCATGTAAGACAGAGGGTGGACTGTCTTGAGAATTTCATCACTTGCCATTTTTTGTGTGTGAAAATAGCAGTCTGAACCACAAGTTGAAGCTAAGTTTTACTTATCTTACTGTTACTCTGTAATAAATCCATTTTGTCGATCGATTTCTTGAAAAAATACTTATGAAAAATAAAAGCATAAGATCAGTTTCTTAAAAAAATGCGTGCAGACATACAGTCATAAAATGCCTAGAAGTCAAAAAGATGTATCTATTTTCAAATCTGTATCCATTTTTCTGTGTTCTATCACAGGTATGTTTTCTCACTCCCTCTCTCTCCTTAACTTGTCACCGTCTCTTGAAGGTTCTGAAAAGAGGGCTACAAATGTGTTTAAAGTCCCTGGGACACAAAATGATTGCAACAGTAAGCATTTAAAATTCACATTTGCAAGGTGAACATCTGGAATGCATTCAAAAGAGGGAAAAATTATGAAATGAGAGCGTTATTAATAGCTAACATACTGGAAGACATGAATCAATGGTCAACCTGTTTCCTAAATTCTTTTTGGGGCAGGAAAAAAAAAAAAGTCTTGGGAAAATGCCCAAGACTGCCGAACATACCACTACCCTGGAAGGAAATATGATTTACAACATCACCTTTCGGAGGTAAACTTTTTCATTTTTTTAAATGCTGGTAACGTCTGCACTCTCTCCTTTCCTCCTACTTTACATGTTGCTGAGGGAAGATCTTTGTAGTTAACGAGGAGTTCTTTGTTCGCCAGCAAAGTGGGATTTTCACACTTGTGCTTTGCGGTGGCGAGCCTCAGCCCTGCAGGTTATTTTTGTAATAATTAATAAAATATCACACTTCTTGGCTTTCTTGCCCCTGCCCAGGGACTGGTTTGCTGCCACCTTTCTGGGTGCTGTTTTAGGAAGCAGAGTGATTACCCGATGATGGAGCTTGGGGAAGAAGGCATAAGAAAGTCCTTGTGTCCCAGCCGAGTGCTTGCTCAGTGACAGCTTCATTGAAGGGTGATTCCAATGGATCCCCAGATGTGTAGTGTGGTGGTATTTATAGGGCCTGGTGTTGACACACTCAAAACACTATTTTATTAAGAGAAAAAATAGTCCTCTATTACTCTTATTTTAGGTGTAAGGAAAAGGAAGTCAGTTGCAATGAATCTGGTAAATGTGTCTCCAACTCAACAGAAAAAGCAAAGGGACACTTTGGGGACTAGAAGAGTCACTTGCATGTTTAACAAATCCTGAGTGTCACCCAGACACTGACACTATTTTGGCACTGGTGACACGGCAATGAAAGAAAGGGACAAGCACTATTAAAAAAAAAAAATGAAAGAAAGAGGCAAAAAATTCAGAGTTTGGGGAAAGAAATCTTCAGGTGTCCAGGCTGGAGTCATCCTGAGGACCCGATCACCTTGTTGACACCCCAGGAAATCTAAGAACAGCGCTCAGAACTCTTCATATCCTATCTCACAGGGAGCCAAACCCACCCACCACTAAGTCTGCACCTGAATGCTCACTATGAGCCAGACGTTATACTCAATGCCCTGTGTGCTTTACTCCTTTATCCTTCTTCACAATCCCACGAGTTAGGTGCTATCAATATCCTCGCTTTACCAACGAGGAAACAGAGGGAGAATGTGCTAACAGTAACTTCGCCCAGTGCCATCTGATGTATAACTGAAAAGCCCCAGATGAGAACACAGGCACTCAGGTTTCTGAGCTCATCGTTGTAACTACGATTTGTCTTGTTCTACCTCTCCAATGTCCTCGGCTCTCGAGCAGCAGGTCAACCCCCAGGGAACCACGCATTTTCATTTCCCTGCATGCATTGTCTTCTGCTAAGTCTTAGAAAACTTTTCCTATGGAAACAGTAGAGAAAGCCTCCCACTAGAACCCATATCTAAGAAAGTATATGGGACTGAGGTCCCACACAGGTCCTCTGGTTACCTTGCCTTCTGAGACGACGCAAACCTCAAAAGGAACCCATGCGTGATCCAGCACGTAGACAATGAATGAGCAAAACACGAGTCTGCAGGTGACATTAAACACGAGAGAAGGTTCTGCCCCAAAACGTGACATGAGCAAACGAAATACATGCTTGTCATTTGACTGATTAAATTTAAAAAAATACTGGTTCGATCCGAGCTGCTTGGGAACCCACAGTACAGGTCTTCAAGTGGCTTTTGATTTTAAAGAGAGAAGACAGGGGCACCTGGGTAATTCAGTCGATTAAGCGTCCAACTCTTGGTTTCAGCTCAGCTCATGATCTCATGGTTCACGGGTTCAAGCCCCGCATCAGGCTCTGCACTGACGGTGCAACACAACACATACTCTTTCTCTCTCAGATAAAGAAACTTAAAAAAAGAATAAAGAGAGAAGACATACTACAATAAAAACAGGACCTCCGCCATCTGGTATTTCATACACCTTTCCTTAATGGTTTTTTTTTTTTTTTTTTAACGTTTATTTATTTTTGAGACAGAGAGAGACAGAGCATGAATGGGGGGAGGGTCAGAGAGGGAGGGAGACACAGAATCGGAAGCAGGCTCCAGGCTCCAAACTGTCAGCACAGAGCCCGACGTGGGGCTCGAACTCGTGAACCACGAGATCATGACCTTAGCCGAAGTCGGACGCTTAACCGACTGAGCCACCCGGCGCCCCATCCCTTAATGGTTTCAAAACCTTTTGAAAAGCAAACACCTTGGAAGGAAGGAAGGAAGGAAGGAAGGAAGGAAGGAAGGAAGGACAGCAATGCTTATTAGCACTCGACCCACGGGGAAACTGAGGAAACAGAATGTGCATCACTAAAGACATGTCAGAAGTCAGGCTCCTGACTCCTTTCATCAGCATCCTTGCTCAATAACGAAATCTCCTAAGGGGATACGCCCTTTTGTCAGCCACACTGCAAAAGCACTCAGCACGCCAGCTTCGGGTCTTCCGGGAGCAAGGGTGACCACACACAGCACTCTGTCGCACCACCGCCTGCACCGCGCCGAAGCCCGGAATAAAGCAAATCTCGGCAACAGTGTCTGCCACTCGCCGCCACACCGCGGTGCTGCCTGAAGACGCTGCACCAGTGCTGGCAGCTCCGGCAGCTTGACTTTTATCATTCGCTCCCATTAATGTACTTGGCAATCACACAGAAGAGCTTTTAAATCTAATGGCTCAGACCATAACAAAGTAGAAATATAGGAGCATTTTCAGAATGATGGGGCCATGACCCTTTTAGGTATGCCAGGCTGCCTTATCCCAGGCACAGACTTCAAGTCTGTCCCCCCTGCCCAAGGTCCGCCCTAGGGGGCTCGTAAGAGGAGACTGCATGCAGCCGGACGTTTCTCCAAAGGAGCATGTAAATTCGCACCAGTGTTGTGTGCACCTGCGTGTGCGCACACACAGATCTCGCTGGTCAAAATTAAGACGGGCCATCTGGTAGGTAGGTAGTCAGGTTAAATACAACTAAACTGCAGGGGTGGCTCAGTTGGTTAAGCATCCAGTTCTGGGTTTGGGCTCAGGTCATGATCTCGCATTCTTGAGTTCCAGCCCCACATCAGGCTCTGTGCTGAGAGCACCAAGGCTGCTTGGGATTCTCTCTCTCTCCCTCTCTCTCTCCCTACCCCTCTCCCTCTCTTTGCCCCTCCTGTGTTTCTGTCTCAAAGTAAATAAACTTTTTTTTTTAATTTTTTTTTCAACGTTTTTATTTATTTTTGGGACAGAGAGAGACAGAGCATGAACGGGGGAGGGTCAGAGAGAGAGGGAGACACAGAATCGGAAACAGGCTCCAGGCTCTGAGCCATCAGCCCAGAGCCTGACGCGGGGCTCGAACTCACGGACCGCGAGATCGTGACCTGGCTGAAGTCGGATGCTTAACCGACTGCGCCACCCAGGCGCCCCAAACTTTTTTTTTTTTTAAAGGCTCAACTTCAGGCTGTGAGTCACAATAGAGAGGGTTTCAAGGGACTTCCTTTGTGTTCTGAATTCTTCTCAAAGGTGCTAAAACCTCTCTCACCCTCCATGCGTTAGTGACCAAGCAGTTTCTTTCCCAGACTGAAAAGAGATGTAGATTTTAGGCAACTAAGTTCGTGGAGGAAATCTAGACTTTCTTTCAGCGAGTTTTGAATGTTAGGAAATCGTGTATGTGTGTGTGTGTGTGTGTGTGTGTGTGTGTTTAAGTAGAAGTTAGAATGTCTATCATATGAAAAATTAAGGAAATACTTTCAAGGTTCTGCTTATTTATTGAGGCATTTTCTTTCTTAAATTACCCGCATACTCCATTTCCAGGTGATACCATCATTGGTCTTCTTATCAGTGTCAATAATTCCATTTGGCAGGCAGCAGCTAATTCTTTTCATGTGCTAATGATTAATCAGACAAGCCTATTTACTAATGTATCAGAATGCATTAGAAACATAAGGTAATGGTGGACAGAACATCAATTCAGATATAAATGAACTACATTTACATTGGATACCTATTGACTTATGTCACAGAATGAAGCAGAAAATGCAATTTGCTTGTAAACCATTAAAATGAATGAAAATAGAATTTCAAACTCCATCTTCAAACATAACTTTATTGACTTGGCTGTGAGCCTTAAGGGAGTGTCTAAGTAAGTTTAAAATATATAAATAACCTACTAATTCATTTGGCCATAAAAGAGTTAGTGTCTCCACCAACTCAACACCATGGAATGCACGTACGTTGGAACTGGTACAAGAGAGAGGCCACAGAGCAGTGTGAGGACTTTACATTTTTCACGTAGGGGTTGCTGAGTTAACTCTCCTCTAATCGGTTTTGTTCCCAAGTCCCACATCTGCACATGTCCCAGGGGCATTGGTCCACATCCTAGTAAGCAAAAATTTCAGATTAAGCCCTTTTTGAGAGCAAGAGAGTGACAGTGAGAGAGAGAGAGACAGACAGAGAGACAGAGACAGAGAAGGCACGGTACAGGGAGCCAGGTCAGATAAAGTGATACTCGTAAGCGTCATACAGGCTAAAATACTGGGGGCCAAGCTTTAGGTGCCTACGCTGGCTGAAAGGAGATGGCGTAAAATACTTAGAGAAAGAAGCAGTTTTGTGATTGTGAAAAACTAAAATAGCTATACCTCTGAGGTGCTTTTTTTCCCTTTTTTATCTGGATGTGGAGCCTGAAATAGACAAGACTTCTCGACTCCGAGCGTCTCAAGTATACAGAAACAGAATAGGCATGAGGAAATTGGAGCTGCTCGAAGAAATATAATTAAATCCCCAGCTATTGTTTGTATCTATGACAGCTCAGATCTAGCCAAATGACCAACGGCTGCCTTTGAATTGGCGGCTTAGGCAATTGTTGCGGTTCTGGAAAACCAGGCTTTGCTCAAAGAAGATGCGGGAGGGCATTTTAAGGGAAACCCTGACCCACCTGATGTTCCTTTCTTTCGGAGCCGTCCTTCTCAGACTAAAAGGTGAGGTGCTAATGAAATGTGATGTGCACCGGGGTGAACAGCGTTCTCCAAGAGCATATTCCCAAAAAGTCAGTCACAAGAGACAGAAGTTTGTTGATAAAGAATTTCACGATCAAATAGATTTTGGAAATTCACATTAGCTTCTCTCTCCAACCGCTTGGCGACTCACGGGACACCTGACCATGTTTAAAGCTCCAAAAAGTCCTGCAGTGAAGTAGCCTTTTAAAATTTCAGCCTCTCTCGGGGCGCCTGGGTGGCTCAGTCGGTTGAGCATCCGACTTTGGTTCAGGTCATGATCACACAGTTCATGAGTTTGAGCCCCGCACTGGGCTCTGTGCTGACAGCTCAGAGCCTGGAGCCTGCTTCAGATTCTGCGTCTCCCTCTCTTTCTCTGCCCCTCCTCTGCTTTCTCTCTCTCTCTCTCTCTCTCAAAAATAATAAACATAAAAAAATTTACAAAAAACTTCAGCCTCTCTCAAGCTTAATTAAGGGTAAGAATATCTCCTCCTCATAACAAAGATTTAGTGTTCCATAGAGCAGAGGTTTGGAAATATTAACGCCGATAAAAACAACACTGAGAAAATTAAATAAAATATGTTATGCTAAGTAAATCTATTTTTTTCCTGAAGAAAAATAGAAAGCACGTCTCGCTGTTATTATTTTTCAAGAAAGAACACTTCTAGAGGATTTCACTCTTTCCTTAAGCCCCAGCGAAGGAAGATCTGCTACATCTGAATCCAATGTTTCCTTTTCTGGTGCTTGGGTCCTGGCTCCTTAGAAATGCCGGACACACCTTGCATCGAGGGGCACATGCTGGAGTGGGCACAGGACTAGGTGTCCCCCACCAAGAAAAAAACAACCTTCGACCCCCGTTCACCCCTTCGACAGGACCTTGTGCTGGTATACTGCAGTTGCCAAGGAAGGAATTCCTAACAGCTTTGCTTGTGTCCAAAGAAGAATATAAAAGCCCCTCCAGTTTATTCCCAACATTTACTCCGTCAAGAAATCGTCCGGAAGAGAAACTGCAGCTAAGCTGACTTTTGTTAATAATGGAACGATTTTGAAAGTGCAGCTTTGATCAAGGGGAAAATTTTCCAGAATTTGACAACCTTTTTTTCCATTCCCTCTGGTACAGACTCCATTTTTTCCCCCCCAAAACTGTCTAATGCTGTTTCTTAGGTGGTGTTCAATAGAAACCAGTCTATAATGCAATGCACTCTCTTTATGTGATGTTTAGATATGAGATTGATCTCAGTGGACACCCTGGAGTTCTGAAAGTAGGATTATTGGATTTTGTGGCTTTCTCAGATGTCGAAGATCTTTAAACAGTGTCTTGCAAAGTTGCTACATCCCGCCTGTCTGTGAAACACTTATGAACTCATCAAAGAAGGTAGACTCCATGTTAATTAGACACGGTGGGTGAAGAGGGAGGGCGCGCCAGAAGCCGACTTCCTCCCACCATCGAGTTAGTTAAGTGCCAGGACCACGTGTACTTTTATACCTTGAAAAGAAAAATAAGTTCATCCGTCTCCAGATCAATAGGGCCTTAACAGGAAGATTGCTGACACAGGATGGAACTCACAGTTCAGAACAGCAGCAGGGGACAAAAGACGTGGCTGTAAAAGCAGAAATTTGGCAGCCATGTTATATCTCAAGGTTCCTTGAGAAGATTTTCTTTCTTTTTTTTTTTTTTTTCAACGTTTATTTATTTTGGGGACAGAGAGAGACAGAGCATGAATGGGGGAGGGGCAGAGAGAGAGGGAGACACAGAATCAGAAACAGGCTCCAGGCTCCGAGCCATCAGCCCAGAGCCTGACGCGGGCTCGAACTCACGGACCGCGAGATCGTGACCTGGCTGAAGTCGGACGCTCAACCGACTGCGCCACCCAGGCGCCCCAGAGAAGATTTTCAATAGGTGTGGATTTCAGCTGAATCGGATGGGCAGCAGCAGCATCATAGCCGGGCCTCATGGCCTGTGGCTCACATTTGAGCAACACAGGGTAATTAGGACACGGTATATTTCCCGTGACTTTAAAAGTGCCACGGGTGGCCATTGCGGAAAGGACGCTGTCGTGGCCCCCGTGCTCCCCTGTTTTGTCACCGCTCTGAAGCCCCAGTGTCAGGCATCAGGATTGTCTGGAAGCAAACCGGACAGTACTCCAGAGGAAAAGAGGAGGGATTCTCAGGACACAATGCCTGGAAAGTGATGCTCTAGAAGCCCAGGCCCGGATCTTACCCCTGTAATCAAACACTGGCTCTACTCTTCAGGTTTTCAGCCAATGGGTACTGTATCAACCAATTCATACATGCATACAGGAAAAAGAATTGATGGATTTTTCTCAGTTCAAGTTTTGCCTCCCATAATTTTTCTAACTGTTGGCACTTGTATTCACGTGTTTATATTCAAATATAGTATAAAATCCCATTGGACCTGGCACAAGATTGCATGGCCTTATTTCCCAGGTATATACATGTAACACGGATTTACTGACCACCGTCTCGGCTTTGGAGGTAGACGAGATGGCTGAGATGGTTCAACTGGTCCCACTCAAGAACTGGCGCTGAAGGGTTTCTTTCTAACACCACTACCACAAAGTGAGACGCTACTACAAGCCTATTACAATGACCCACATCCAGAAGGCTGACAACACCAAATGCTGGTAAGGACGTGGAGTGACAGGAACTCTCATTTATAGCTGGTTAGATCGTATAATGGTACAGCCACTTTGGAAGACAGTTGGGAGACTTCTTACAAAAATTAAACACACTCTTGCTATACGATCCGGCCATCTTGCTCCTTGGTATTTACCCAAAGTGGTTGAAAACTGATGTCAACACAACAACCTGTACATGATATTTATAGCAGCTTGATTCATAATTGCCCAAACTTGGAAGCAACCAAGGTTTCCTTCAGGAGTTGAATGGATAAACAAGCTGTAGTATATCCAGACAATGGGATTTTTTTTTTCAGCACTAAAAGAAATCAGTTATTAAGCCATGAAAAGACAAAGAGGAACCTTCAATATATATATTGCTAAGTGAAAGAAACCAATTTGAAAAGGCCAGGAACCATATGATTCTAACTATTTGACATTCTGGAAAAAGACAGTTAAAAGATCAGTTGTTGCCACTGGTTGGGGGCAGAAATACACGGGACAGGCAGAGCAGAGAGGATTTTTATGGCAATGAAAATAGTCTCCGTTACACTAAAAGGATGGATCCATGCTCTCGTACATTTGTCCAAACCCACAGAATGCCCCACACCCACAGTGAACTCTAATGTAGACAATGGACTCCTGGTGATCATGATGTGTCTAGTGATCATGATGTGCTAATATAGGTTCATTGATTGTCACAAATGTCTCACTCTGGTGGGCAATGTTGATAATGAGAAAGATTATGCATCTATGGTAGTAAGATGTATATGGGAAATCTCTGCACTTTTTCCTCAACTTTGCTGTGAGCCTAAAACTGTTCTTAAAAAATGAACTCTTAAAAAAAAAAAAAAAAAACCTTGGGGCGCCTGGGTGGTTCAGTCGGTTAAGCGTCCGACTTCGGCTCAGGTCATAATCTCACGGTCCATGAGTTCAAGCCCTGCATCGGGCTCTGTGCTGACCACTCAGAGCCTGGAGCCTGTTTTGGATTCTGTGTCTCCGTCTCTCTCTGACCCTCCCCTGTTCATGCTCTGTCTCTCTCTGTCTCAAAAATAAATGAACGTTAAAAAAAAAAAAAAACCCTCAAAACAAAACCCACAACACCACCCTGTGGGTGTCCACGGTGCATATCTTCTGCCTCACATGTAAGGAAGTGTCCCATGGTATTGAAATGGGGGGTGGTCACATGGGATAAGTTGGATGGGAACTGTGGGCCAGTCACCCCACAGCATACTGACTGGATTAAAGGGGCTCATCCAATGGGAAGGGCAGCCACTCTAGATCCCCAGGGCAGGTTCTGTGTTACACTCAGCTAAGTAGGGGCTGGGCTCCTGCAGAGACAGAAGAAGCCCCCATTTGCCTCTCAAGAGCAAACCACAAACAAGGCCTTTGGCAGAGGCCGAGGAACCTTTGGATGTTGGCTCTGCCCTGCCCCACAGGCTCCCTCCATTCAGAGCCCACTCTAAAGCCCACCAAACTCTTTCCTCCTTTACCTCCCTGCCACCTTTTCCCTTCCCAAAGTCCAGGGCTTTCGTGGATTCCTTGCTTAATAAGCATTCCCCAGATCTATGCTCAAATGATGCTTGTGGATCTTCCCCTCACCCTGCAGCCCAAGCTTTGAGAATGTAAAAACCAATACAAGAATCCTCCTTTCTTTCTCTCCGTTGTGTTTGGCTCACCCTTCCCTTGAACGGCAACCACAGAAATGCCTGGACGACTGAACAGAAGGGCTACAGGGGAGAGGGAAACGGCCCATGTGTCCTCAAACACATGATTCTTTCAACTTCTAAAATGTCATGATGTTCCACAAAATGTCCCATGACTTCTAGAGACTATGGCCACGGAACATGCTTAAAATGACCGAAATAGTCTCAAGACCGTGTTCTTTTAGTTGGACATGGAGAACTTAGCTGAGTCCCTGAGGTTGGGGTGAGTGGGACAATACTGGGGGCACCAAGAAAGTGCAGGGCAAAGAGCTGTAAGAGGGGGCTTTGAACCACTGCCCCCAATACACACACAGAGGGACACACGGACGCAGACTCACGTGCACTTCATCCTAAAATATGGTAGTCTATACATGACTGTGCATTCACCACAGCCATCTCTTTCTAAGCAAGGAAACAGACCAAAGCCTCTATGCCACAGTGCCAGACACAGTAGTAGCTTTAAGATTAAAATTTATCGAGACTGATGTATCGCTTAAGAACTGTGTGACCTCAGGAAAATCCTTATTTATTTGTTTATTTATTTATTTAGAGAGAATTCCAAGCAGACTCTATGCCCAGTGCAGAGCCCAACTCGGGACTCAATCCCATGACCCCGGGATCATAACCTGAGCCAAAATCAAGAGTCAGACGCTCAACCAACCAAGCCACCCAGATGCCCAGATCCCTTTTATTTCGGAACCTCAGTCTTCTTATCTGTTGCATAGAGATCAGAATCTCTCCTTGCTGCTAATCTCATGTTAGCATTTTACGTAAGGTCATGAACATATACATGTGTTAGAAGCTGTAACTCCCCAAGGTTCTGTGTGAGGAGGAGAAATTAGAAAAAAAACAAAGAAAAAAAACAAAAAACCTCCCAAGTTTGGGGAAACAGTAAGAGATGGAAAGGAAGGCGGCATATCCAAGGGTGTGTGAATAGAAAGGATCTCTTGTAGCTCACTTCCCCCACCCTTATCTCCAGATGGGGTATCATCTCCCAGCATCCCCCACACTCACAGAAACCTGGCTCTGGGTGAGGGAGAAGGGGAAGGATAGTGCCTTCAGCAAAGCCACTCCGTCTAGAGGCCATGCCCTAGCAGGAAGTAGAAAAATAAGTTTAAATCTGCTCTCTGGATGGTTTTTGGCACTGTCTCATTCCTAGCAGGTAGAATTTACGTTAGCTACGTGCTTAGCAAAAGCCTCAACTTGCTGTGCATGGCATCCATACTTTTCCAAACGTGATTCACAGACTGCCAATGTCAGAAGCATCGAGGAGGATGTTCGCATGGGGAGTCCTAGGATCGACCCCCAGTGGCAGGGTCTGTGGCCCAGAAGTCAGCATCTCAAGCGATGGTGCAAAATAAAACAGGGAGACGCGAAATATGAGGCTGGGGGTGGTGATAATGGTCACCACAGTCGTAAGAGTTCAAATGAGTTAAAGTTCTTTTTACGTGTCCGACACTATCCTGAGTGCCTTGCATGTATTCATGTACGAATGCCCTCAGTCATGCTATGAAGTAAGTACTGTGATTGTCTCCAATTGACAGAGGCAAAAACAGAGCTCATGGAAACAAGTGACTTCCGGAAGGTCACACAGGGAATAGGTACGCAGGCTGAGGCCAGATCCTGGGCTCTCCGTGTGCGTACATGCAATCACACTTACAGGCAACGTACAACAGAAAGGATGTTTCTGTACAGAAACATACAACATACAGAAACATACAACAGAAAGGATGTGTGTTCAACATACAGCAGAAAGGATGGACGGTGTCCCCGTCCATCAGCAGGCTATACCCCGACCCCGGTTATATTGGGGCAAAATCAGCAGCTTCCTGAGTGAAGATCCCTCAGCGTCTACAATCCCCAGAGCCAGAAAACCCCTCTTTCTGACTCCATTGTGTCTTGCTGCTTGAGATGCATTTGTGATGTTTAATTTATATCCCGTGATCATAAAGCGATTGCATCACTAAAAAGGCTGTGAGGTTGATTTATACGATAGTCGCCTGTGTCTGTTAATTAGAGAAATATCATTTGGCTTTCCACAGAAGAAAAACAATAAATTATAGAGGGGGGAGGGAGGGGCAGTCATCCCCCAAATCTAGGCCAGTTACTCCCCTTGAATCTTATTTATGACCCTAACCAATTTTCCATTCACACCAGCAACCTTTGGAAAAACCAACTATCACTTGGGTTAAGGAAGGAACAGCAGCAGAAGAAGAGTGGGCAAACGCCCGTAGAAGTAGGCTTCGTACATGTACGGGTGCACATGAGGACTCATACACAAAGCCGTGATCCAGACAGAGAGGTCAGCTCACCCAGAGTGTTCTTCCTCCGACCTCCCCCCCCCACCCCCCGCCCCCATCTCATCCACTCTGAACACGAACATCACTGTCTCTGAAGCAGGACTCCTCCAGCGCAACCAACCAATCACTTGCAACAGGAAGGGATTGCCTCTGCGGGATCAGTGGCCCAATATTTTCTACATAGTGGGCCGTGGGCCTGGACAGGAACTTTTTCTCCAATAATTGTTAATTGATCTTGTTTATGCCCAAAGGGGAGTACAAAGAAAGATGTGTAGTTTTGCGTTTGTTCAGTCGTTCGCTCATTCAACAAACATGAACAGGTAGCTGCTACATGGTAAGTCTTGTGTTAGGAGTGGGCATCCAGGGGTCAGCAGCGATGGTCACAGTGCCAGACCTCACAGAGCTTACTCTCTAATGGGGGAGATGACAGGAATCAGCTACAGGCTACATGTTATCAAAGAAAAACACAAGGGATCATGAGAGGCTTCCTTAAAGAAATACTAACTTTGAGTTAAATATCAGAGATGAGTTAATTTGGTTCAGAGGGAGAGAAAAGCATTCCAGAAAGGAAGAACAGCATATTCAAAAGCTGGGAGGGAGCAGGACGAATCCAAAGGGTTGAAAGGTACTCAGTGTGACCCACTAGGAGGAAATAGGGCTGGAGAGGCTGGAGCCAGACCACGCAAGGTTCTTAACCCAGGGTTCAGAAGCGGTTTTTATCCCCAAAGCGGAGAGAAGCCACTGTAAGGTTTTAAACCAGGGCGGGCCGGAGGGTGTGGTATGATCAGATCTGCATGTTGAAAAGATCACTATTTTATACCTTGAAAAGACTTGGGGTTTCATCAGATGAAAAGGGCTGCAAAATTAGGCTTGGGCAAGCAGTCCCCGGGGGGCGGGGGGAGTGTGAAACATTCTGAAATGTCATGGCACATGGTCAGAATGAGCCCGTCTTCTTCCCAGCCCCCCACACCGGGACCACCTGTTGTGCCCATCAACATTCACACACGGAAGTGTCTGTCTTGGAACTGGCAGAAGGTCCAAGTGGAGAGGGAGGAAGACAGGGTGATGGGGGAGGGGGGGATGCCACAGCATCTGTGCCCCGCCCACTCCAACCCTGGGTGAGACCCCATGCCATGAGAGAAGCAAGAGCTGGAAGCCGGTAGAGCAGAGGCTGGTGCAGCCCACGCCCTCTGATCCTTTCCCTTTTTTCTCACAAAAGTCTTCCTGTGACCACTCAAGTGAAGGCAATCCTCAATAGGTCTCCCCGTCTCCATGGTGAGATGGCTGGATGGATTTAATCACTTCTTCGTTAGTTGCGTCTAGACTAGAAGGAGGGCAGAAGTCTTCTCCGTGTTCCGCTCTTCATTAGTACCACACAGCATGGTCCCTGCCACATAGTAGGTGCTCAAAAGGCACTTATACAATGAATGGATGCTGGATGAACTATGAATTCCGCAGCGTCAGAGGACGTTAACTTTCCAGAACACAATAAAGCAGGCTAAAGAAAAATAAAGAAGTTAGGGTAAGGAAGATAATCGGTGATGGGTGATTTTATTTGAGGGTGGCCAGGGAAGCCCTTTCTGATTTTTGAATAGATACTTGAAGGAAAGGAGGGAAGGAGCCATAAAGATATTTGGGGAAGAAGCATCCCAGGCAAAAGAAGGGACAACAAATTGCTGTAATTCCTGAGTGAGTTACGGTTGGTTCCCATTTCTTTTCTTTCCTGAAGATGTGGAACGATGGGATCGTCACCCCCTGAGTTTAAGACCCTCTGCACAGATCTGAGTAGGACTTCCTCAAGCTTTATCGGCTGGGACACCTTCAAGCAACCTCACCGTTAAGATTTCTGGAAAGGGGAACCGGAGACAGAGAGAAAAAAAATGGAAGATGTCAAGTTGAGCTGTTGCCGTCAGACTGTTATCAGAGGACAGGGGAGGCACCCCCATTGCAGCACTGGAAGGGGTTCCAGAAAATGTGTAGGTAGCAGGTTAGGGTACCGCCATGGTAGCCAAGAAACAAGTACTTTTTGTAACCACCTACTAGGAAGTTCCCTTGCCATGGGGACTGGGGGTCAAGGAGAAAAGAGGAGTTCTGACACATGGAGGTGTCACCCACTCACCTGAACCCATGAAAATTTCTGATGTAGGGTGGTAGGCATGAAAAACAACACAATGAAAGAAAACATCCAGTCCACCTGGAAAGCCCTCCAAGACAGAGACGGAATACTCTGGGACTCAACTCTTCCCCAAATGACACTCTCTTGATGTCCCAGACCACGTATCCCAGTGCACAACCCCTCACTGTCTCCTGTGGTCCCACTGGGCAACTTTCAATTCCTGGGATTCGCCCTGCTACCTCCCAACACATATTGTTTCTTCTTTCTGGAATGCTCTTCCCCCTGCCTTAGTCAAGTTGACACGTCCTTAATATTATACCACATCTTCCAACGCCTCCATTTTGTGTGATTTCAAAAACAATATAAGGCAATTATGTAAAATGACCTGATATTAAAAGCTTTATAAAAAGTCTGAGCAAAAACTTCCAGCTTCAGTACATAACAGGAGAGAGAATTTTAGGTGTTTCAGCAGTGATTACACAATAAGTACTAATCACCTACAGTAGGCAAAGCACTAGGCACTGAAGCAGAGGAGTGAAGAATTCTCATGTGGTTATGACTTAACTCCCAACGTCACTGGCTGTAGGATTTGTGATATTTGGGTCTACAGCCCAGCTCCAACCTGGCTTCTCGTAAAAGGCCTTTCTTGGGGCTCTCGGATGGTGGTTCAGTCAATTGAGCATCTGGCTGTGGCTTAGGTCATGATCTCGCTGTTCATGGGTTCAAACCCCACACTGGGTTTGCTGCTGTCAGTGCGGAGCCCGCTTCCGATCCTCTGTCCCCCTCTCTCCGCTTCTTTTCGACTCATGCTGTCTCTCAAAATGAAATAAGCATTTTTAAAAAAAAGAAGAAAAGAAAAGGCCCTTCTGTCCAAAGCCCCAGGGCTGTGTTCTTGTTTTAATGAAGGCACTGCTTCTGACCCAAGTGAGGGGAAACAAAAGGATCAGAAAGTGCCCTCCAAATGTGTGTGCATGTGTATACACAAGCAGTAACACTCACCTAAAATTCTCAGTTTTCCCATTAATTTTGCAACTTTGCCTTTTGGTCCCGTTTTGTAGCATAAAGATGGCCTCAGAAAGTAAGAAATAGGCACCTTTGTAATGCATCTGGGATATTCTATCTATTTCTACTTTTCAATCAAATTTTTATGCTTTTGAATAACAGAAATTATTCTGTCAGTGAGAGGGCCCATCCTAGAAATAATTTGCTATTGGTTGAATTGTGTTCCTCAAAAATGTTGAAAACTCATATGCTGAAGTCCTAACCCCTAGTGCCTCAGAACGTGACAGAATTTGGAGACGGGGCCTTTAAAGAGGTGGTATGGGTGAGGGTGTTAGGATGGGCCCTGATCCAATCGGAATCGTATCCTTGTAAGAGGAGAAGATTAGGACACAGGCACAATAGAGGGAAGACTGTGTGAGGGCACAGGGAGAGAGAGGATGCCGTCTGCACACCAAGGAGAGAGGCCTCACAAAAGACCAAAGCTGTCGTGGACTTCCAGCCTCAGGAACTGTGAGAAAATGAGTCTCTGTCCTTTACACTACAGAGTCTGTGGTACCTTGTTATGGTGGCCCTAGCAAACTACCTACAACTCTCTTCTATCCCTGTGTGGATGTCATAACCCAGGCCCCTGAGGTTGAGACCAAAAATATGAAATTCATCCCACTTCACCTGAGGGTGAAGCAATCTCAGAAGCTTTGTCTGCTGATACGACACATCGGGAAAGTCTTAGGGTCCTCTGATTTCTCGCTAGGGGCTGAAACCCACCCCACCACTAAGAACCCCTTCTTTGAGAAATACCCTTGACCTCATTCCTCTTCCTTCTGCGTCTTCTTGGAACACCCATGAGACATGCCTTGCTGTGGTTCTCCACTGGAAATGCACAGAAAAATAATCTTGTTAAATTATACTCATCAAACATTTCCATACTTGTTCTACTTCCAATCCCCTGAATTAAATCTCAGGAACCCTAGATAGGGAAACACACACACACACACACACACACACACACACAACATGATATAATTGGAGAGACAACGGACAAGCAGGTATCTCACATGGCATTTATTTTGTAACACACAACTAGGTCTTAATATAGCACAGTTTTGTATTATTCATTCTCCCATTCAAGAAATTCATTGTGAATTTCTCAGGTTTCAAGCCACATGGGAACCTGTTAAGCCTCTTCCTCAGCCCTTGGTGCTTTGCATACAACAGGCAGTTATTACTTGCATGGTCACTGCTTAAACACCCACAATACTATATCCTACTATGTATGATGCTGGAAGTTGTTTTCTGACTTTTTATAGAGCTTTTATATCAGGTCACTTTACAAAAGTGTATTATATTGTTTTTTAAGGTTGAACAAAATGGAAATCTGACAGTTGTGGTAGACCGTCACTTGGGTGGTTCCCAATGAACCCCTCCTCCCAATAGTCACACCTTTGTGGAGCCCCTTCCCAGGATGACTCTGGCTTAGCCATGTGACCAGCTTTGGTTCCTGAAAAATAACAAGATGACACAAGCAGAGGCCTGATAAACTCAGGGACCAGCGCAACAGAAATACAATGTGAGCCACAGACATAATTTCCGATTTTATGGCAGCCACATTAAAAAACAAAAGTGAAAGAAACAGATGAAGTCAATGTTAGTAGTATATTTTATGTAACCCCATATATCTAAAATATTATTCAAAAATGTGATCAATATTGAAAAAAGGTCCTAGGGACATTTTTCCTTCTATTTTTCAGAGTAAGTTTGCAAACTTAGTGTGTGTTTTGCCCTTAAAGCACATCTTGATTCAGACTAACCTTCAAGTGCCCTGTAGGCACATGTGGCTGGTGGCTACTCTATTGGGCAGTGCAAGCTTGGACATTGGGACTTGTCCGCTTAGAACATTTGCTGTTAGGCTGCTCCGTCTGGGTTCCCAGCTGCCATGCTGTCGAAAGTCCAGCCCAGGGGGGAAGAGGACCCGTGAGGTAGAAACCAGACACGGTGGATAGCCCCCGCTGAGCTCCTCGCAGACAGCCAGCATTCCAATTTGCCGTCCGTGGGAGTAAGCCATCTGAGAGGTGGACCCTCCAGCCACTTAGGAGCCATTCCAGCTGAGGCCACATGGAGCAGAGACGAGCTCTCCCTTTGGCGTGCTGCCTAAATTACAGAATCCTGGGCAAGCGCATAGTTGTCGCTGTTTTAAGCCATCAGATTACGTTATGTGGTGATTTGTTAAGTAGCCCTGACTAGATATCCAGAACCGAAGTTATCAAAGATACCAGCTAATGGAGCATCAGTGACTTTCTTCTGTCCCTCGGGCGTGCATTCGCTGTCACTCTGCCTCTCCTGCATGCTCATGGAGTCCTCTCCATGAATGCACAGCGTGCATTCGCTGTCACTTTGCCTCTCCTGCATGCTCAGTTGGAGTCAATGGAAGACGCAGGAGAAGTAAAAGCCTCGGTCACCATCTGCACGGACTTTATAGGCAAACTCAGAAGTTCCTGCTAGGCTGCAATCCAAGCTCTGCCGCTCTATCAGTCTGCTCGAACTGCTAGCGTAACATATCACAGACTGGGAAGCTTAAACAACAGAAGTTGATTTTCTCCAAATTCTGGAGGCCAGAAGCTCAGGATCAAGGCCAGCAAATTTGGTTTCCGATGAGAAATCTCCCTAACTTGCAGACAGGTGCCTTCTTGCCGGGCCTTCCCATGGCCTATCCTCTGTGTGCACATGGAGAGAAAGAGAGCTGTCCGGGTGTCTCTGTCTTATAATGACCAGTCCTATTGGATCGGGGCCCCATCCTTATGACCTTCTCTAACGTCAGTTACCTCCATAAAGGTCCTGTCTCCGAGTCTACTCACACTGGGGTTTGGGCTTCAAAATACGAACTGAGGGGCGGGGCACAACTGAGTCCATAGCAGCCACTAACCTTCCATGTGGTCTTAGCCAATTCAGTTCACCTCTCTGAGTCATTCTATTGCTACACCCTTTCTCTTAAGTATGATATGAGGAGTAGAGATTAGAGACCTGGAAGAGAGGATGGAGAAATCATAAAATATCATGGAGGCTACCCTGGCCTTCTTTCCATCTTTGTGTATTCTGAGAACCAGTAAACGAGGCTGAGTAACACAACGACTGAATGAAAAAAAAAAAAAAAAAAAAAAAAAAAAAAAAATCAGAACTCATGAGTGGGGGAGAAAAATTATCATGACACGTGAAAGAATGAAGGAAGGAATTTTGCCTACACCCAAGGATTCCTGCTGGACGTATGATGGAATCAATTCCAGCAAGTGACGAGGAGAAGGTAAGGAGGGCTGGTATTCTGGGTGCACCTACCAGGTTCCAAGGAACGTGTAAAATCTATATTTTAATATGTATACGTTCGTATCATTATTGCAGCAATGCAGCAGCCTGCTGTAGTAGGAGTGGTTAGGTTCGGTCTCGTGAGGGGGATCAAAACCTGACTGAGACATTTCAGGTCAATCAGGAGAGAAGTCAGAAGGAGAAAAGGAGGCTCAGCCAGTTAAGCATCAGGCTTCGGCTCAGGTCACGATCTCACGGTTCACGAGTTCGAGCCCCGCGTCGGACCCTGGGCTGACAGCTCGGAGCCTGGAGCCTGCTTCGGGTTCTGTGTCTCCCTCTCTCTCTCTCTGCCCCTCCCCCTCCCTCTCTCAAAAATCAACATTAAAAAAAAATTTTTTTTAAAGAAGTAGGAAAGGAAAATGCTGAGACCATCCTGAGGCTCCGTTCAGTACCTGAGTGAAAGAGTTGGGGCAAAGGGAATGATGAGACAGGAAGCCGGGTAAGAGACTCTTGCATAATGCCTTGTGGAGGAAGAAGAAGATGGGGAAGGAGGTAGAGGCCGTAGCAGTGGGCCTGCCGCCAGCAGATGTGGTGACAACACCGGCGGGGCCGGCTTCCCGGGCCTGTGGCCTGAGCAGCTGCACGAGGCCCCTGCCTAGAGGGGGCACCTGCTCAGAAGGGCTCTGTGCTTGGTTAAGGCTTTGCTGTCATCCCCTTGAAGTTCTTCAGTTGTGATCGAGGAGCCTCAGTTTCCCTTTGCACTGGGCCCCACAGATGATCATACAGGGTCCTGATGCGGTTGTATGAAAGCTCTCACGCACTGAGCTTCTACGACGAAGCGGCGTGGGCATCACCATGCACACATGACGTCATCTCCATGAGACGGACCCAACAAAAAAAGACAAGAAAAGACAAAAGAAGAACAACAATCAGCACCGCCTGTGAGCACAACCCCCGTGGGGGTCCTCTCTTCTCCAGGGAGCTGCCCAGTGGTCACAAAGAGAATGAGACACCCTGGCCGGCTGACAGCGGTCACGTTTGAGAAGGCATCCTTAGTAACAAAGAGCTGGCATCTCAATGGCCATGTCACGGAACGACGGGGTTCTGTAGTTCTTAGATTTCGCACTTGCTGCTGCTAAGCTTCTTACGTAACGTAAAGTAAATCCTAAGGTACCGTTCATCGATGGGTTCATTCATCCAACATCTGACAAACGCTCGGAATGCTGGTCTTAAGAAAGAAGCAGACCTAAGGAAGTTCATCCCTTCCTTCAGGAAGCTCTCACTTACTGATCTAAAGCATGATGCAAGAAACAGTGTTAAGCATAGGATCTCCGACTTAGCCTACAGAGCAGGAGGTCCCCTGAATCGGCCCCAAGGGGCAAGAGACAATTGGGGCTTGACTTCTAGTCTGAGTCTCTTCCTTCACCCTGCAAAGACCTCTGCTTCTGGGGCATCTCCGAAACAGTCTCCCCTCAGCCAGCACGAGGCCCCTTGTCGCCTGCAACTGCTGAATTCCGGCTCCAACCCTCCCCCCACCCCGGCACCCTCCGGACGCACTGAGTTGGAACCCAGCTGAGCAAACACGCGCGCATAGACTCTCCGGTTGAGTGGATGTGGGGAGAGGACATGGCGTGAAGTAAGAACCAAGGGTAAACTCCCACACGGTTGGAAGCAATACCGCACCGTAAAACCCCAGCGCGACCGAATCAGGGCGGCAGCCGTGCACCTGCCCGGTCTAGAACGAATCGAACCAGGGACAAGGCACTTCCCCTTGTTGGAAAAGAAAGAAAAAATACCAGTCAAAACAAAACAAAACCCTGCCCTAGAAACTGTGGGAAAAGACTTCAGGAAGTGCAGGGCCCGCTCCGATGTCTACCTCCCCGCCCCCTAAGCTTCCATAAACACTTACCATTTCATAAAAGTTACAGTTTTACACATGATTTCTAAGCTGCCAAAAAATGTACAGTGTGCGTGGCCCCCGCCGGTTCCAACATGTTTTATAAACATAACAAGCTGTAGCAGCCACCCCAGATGTTTTCACAACTTATTTTTTTTTTCATAATTTAAAATCTGTTCGACCTGATGGTTTTTGTTGGTGTTTTTTTTTGCTCCGCGCACATTTCGACTGTAAAAAAAAAAAAAAAAAAAAAAAAAAAGGAAACTGAAATATTATTCATGTGGTGCTATGCTGCTACACCTAATTTCTTCTCAAGTTCACACTGAACCGAAACGTCTCTAGGAACCTTAAAAAAGGCAGCAGCCGAGAAAGTGAGGAAATATGTCAAGGACTTGTAAATAAACAGCTGGCTCCCAACATATGGATTTTCTTCTATATTTTTCAGGTGCCACAGCCGCCCATCCGTATCTGCCAGCCCTACAGCTCCCGGCATAATTCAACTGTAATTGATAATGTAAGGGCAGATGGAGAGGACTGTCAGCCCCTCCCTTGCATCTCTGGGGACGCTGCAGAAATCAAAGCAGATGGCCCAACTGCATCTTCTTTATGTGTTGCTGCGAGCTCCTCTGTCTGCAGGATAATGGATCATTACGGCCTGCTGTGTACAAACACCAATATGCTTTTAAATCTGGTTCTCAAGCTTATGAAAAAGCCCCGTATTTCATATTAATTTGCGAAGCTGCACTTCACAAGGTCCACTGTTGTTAATTTATGATTTGGAAGCGGGCGGGGGAGGGAGAAGTTCGCAAGGAGAGTGCCCCACCCCCTCCTTCCTTCTCCCCCCACCCCCCCATTCTGGCTCCCTCTTGGCTCTCCCCCCCACCCCCGGCCCTGCCTCCCATGCAGCCGGCAGTGGTCAGCTGAAGGGAACAGCAGATCCAGATCGGCTGCTCTGGTATTTAATGGATGGATTGGATTCCAGCAGTAGAGGGTTTGCCGAACATGCCATCGTAAGAGGAGGCTGGGGTTCAATTTCCCATCAATGGCACGGAGGACGCGGAGGAGAAAAGTCTCCGAGCTGCTCTTTCCACGCTCTCTCTCACCTCCTTCTTCTTGCCTGTCCAGTGAGAAACAGGAATAAAAGGGGAGCAGGGAAATTAGCACCCCTACCTCATCACAGTGTCCTGTGGGGAAGGGTCCACGGCACGAGCACAAAATCAGAACAGCTTTCCACGGTACCCGTGCATCCATTCGGAAGACGTTCTTCATCTCTGTCAGTTCTTCACTGGCAAATATCTTTGACCCCCAGCTGTGTGCCACGAAATAGCCCGGGTCCGGAGGAGACCAAGGAAAACACACACCCCTATTCTAGCAGCTCGTGGTCGTAGAGAGCTCAGTTGAAAATGTGAGAAGAATACGATGGGGGCGCCAAGCTGGTGCCACACACTCAGACAGGAACCCGGAAGTGGAACACATACATCCTGCTCAGGGACCTAGAGGCTGTAGCCTTAGAAATAAGTTAAGACTTGACCAGGCAACAGTGGGGTGGAGAACCTTTGAGGAATTCTGAACTGGAACGTAGGAAAATTACATCTCTCCATTCTGGCTCAGGGCCTCGCTTGTTCTTTGTCTCATTCCAAGGGAGTCCTAAAGCCAGCAGCACATGCGTTATTTTCCTGAGATGGCAGTAACTAACGGCTTAAGGAAGGAGTTACAACTCCAATGCCTCCAAGGATCCAGCAGGTGACAAGACCATGGGCAGCTGGCCAGCTGTGTGGCCCAGGGCATGCGTGGAGGGGGGGGGATAGGGAGTGGAGAGGCCTCCTGTGTAGACCAAAAGCGATGGCTTCTGCTGGCTGGGGACAGCTGGGGCCTCCCGGTTGCATTCTTGCCTTTGGATATTAAAACAGGTAGCACATCACATTCATTGCCCCATTTGTTTCTCATGGAGCACCCAGAGTCCCCCGGGGACCACACAACAGTGAATGTCTTGTGAACAACAGACGAGAAGCCATTGTCGCATCCTCGTTTACGCCGATGCCAACCTAGATGTCAGACACCAGCCAATGCTTATGCCTTGTTCGGATCTCACGATTTGAAACAATACGTTCAATAATACCAACAGCTGACAGAAATGTAACATTGGGAGGTGTCACCTGTAAGACGAGTTTCCTAGTTTCTCCCAAACAATTTTATGGAGATCTGACAAGCTTGGGCCGTGTCATCGCTGAGCTGAGTCCCATCAAGGCCCACCCTGCTCCCTGTGGCTCTGGCCTCCACCCAAGCCCACCAGGCAGGGAAGCTGGTTCTGCTTGTCCACTCACAACAGATGATCCTCTCTCTTATATTCTTTCCCGGTGGAAGTTCAACAGCCTGAAACGCAAGGCAGCCTTACGCTCACAAGGCAAAAGCCTTCGGATGGTAAATAACACATCGTTAGTCTCAGAGACAAACAAATGAAAAATGAAAGAAACCAAAGCCACATATGGCAGCCCCTAAATGTGTTTTTTCTTACTCACATGAATTAATTACGCAGTAATCATAAGTGAGACACGACGTTCATGTTCATTACCTCACAGTCTTTTTTTTTTTTTTTGGTGAAAAATATAAAATAGTTCATGGTTTGTCACTCAACAAGCTTGAGCCCGGATGGTCTTCAATTGTCTGGAGCTGAAGGACTGTGTTCCAGCTCCCAGAACCACAACACTAGAGAAAGACACGGGGTGCGGTCTTCTTCGATGAACAGCACAACAGCACAGATAAGTTTTAAGAGTTAAGATTCCCAAACCTTCCTCTCTAATCCTTTTTTTCAAAGCGTTAAAATCCTTTCTCTTTCCTTCCCTCTCCCTCAGCTTCTTTCTTTCTTTTGAAGCAGGTGGTGAGAGGGCACATCCTTGCCTTGCTCCTGATCTTAGTGGAAAGTTTCACGTTTCTCACCACGAAGTAGGCGCTTAGCTGTAGGTTTGGGGAGATATTCTTGGCCACGCTGAGGAAATTCTCCTCTGTTAGGGTTTTTAGCTTCTTGTCTTTGTTTTCGTTTTTTTAAAGACTTTGTAATTTACTTTTTATTTTTTTTAATGTTTATTTATTTTTGAGAGAGAGAAAGAGAGAGAGACAGAGTGTGAGCAGGGGAGGGGCAGAGAGAGAGGAAGACAGAATCCAAAGCAGGCTTCAGGCTCTGAGCTGTCAGCACAGAGCCCAACGTGGGGCTCGAACTGACACGGACCACGAAATCATGACCTGAGCCGAGGTCACACATTTAACCGACTGAGCCACCCAGGCGCCCCTAAAGACTTTGTATTTTAAATTTTTTTTTTCAACGTTTATTTATTTTTGGGACAGAGAGAGACAGAGCATGAACGGGGGAGGGGCAGAGAGAGAGGGAGACACAGAATCGGAAACAGGCTCCAGGCTCTGAGCCATCAGCCCAGAGCCTGATGTGGGGCTCGAACTCACGGACCGCGAGATCGTGACCTGGCTGAAGTCGGACGCTTAACCGACTGCGCCACCCAGGCGCCCCAAGACTTTGTATTTTAAAGCAGTTTTATGTTCACAGCAAAACTGAAAGACAAGGTGTCTCATCTACCTTCTGTCCCCACACATACACAACCTCTCCCACTAGAGTGGAACTTTTGTGGCAGCTGATGAACCTATATTGACACATCACAATCAGTAAAAGTCCGCAGTTGACAGGAGGGTTCACTTTCGGTGTTGGACATTCTATGTGTTTGGACAAACGCATAAGGACACGCACCTGCCAGTATAGCATCACAGAATACTTTCATTGCCCTAAAAACCCTCTGTGCCCTGCTTATTCATTGTTGCCCTGTCGCCCTGGCAACCACTGATGCTTTCACTATTTCCATAGCTTTGCCTTTTTCCAGAATAGTTGGAATCATATAGTATGTACACTTTTTAGATTGGCTGTCTTCATTCAGTAATACGCATTTGACAAGCATCCACGTCTTTACGTGGCTTGATAGCTCATTTTGTTTTAGCACTGAATAATATTCCAACGTTTGGATGTACCACTGTTTATCCCCTCACCGCTTCCAAGTTGTGGCAATTATGAATCAAGCTGCTGTAAACATCCGGGTGCAGGTTTTTGTGTGAAAATGTTTTCTGCTCTTTGGGGTGAATACCAGGGAGCAAGGTCACCGGATCCCACGGTAAGAGTATGATTAGGTATGTAAGAAACCACCCACTGTCTTCCAAAGTGGCTGTGCCATTTACACCCCAACCAGCTATGGATGAGTTCCTGCGGCTCCCCATTTGGTGTTGGCAGTCCTCTGGGTTTTGGCCATTCTAATGGATGCGTAGTGATTAAAATTGCCCTTTTCTTAGAAGTAGTCTTGTGTAATAAGCAAAAGTGCAATATCTTGTGCACATGTGGGCACAGCTCCTGACCTGCCCCTCGACGTATGGTCATGCTGAGTGACAGCAACTCTCTTTACCTCATTTCCCAACTGTGTGCAAAAAGGGACAGAGCTAGAGCTGATTCACCAGCCTGTCTTCTGCCAGGGCATTCTACTAACCACTTTAGGTCTCAAAAGTTACTCCCTCACCCATCAATTCATTCAACTCACAT
This sequence comes from Herpailurus yagouaroundi, assembly GCF_014898765.1. Classification (NCBI taxonomy): domain Eukaryota; kingdom Metazoa; phylum Chordata; class Mammalia; order Carnivora; family Felidae; genus Herpailurus; species Herpailurus yagouaroundi. The sequence goes on from NW_024412421.1 coordinate 5,911,165, forward strand.
GTATCGAACGCCTCCCACGAGTCAGATGCCTTCCTGCTCAACTTTTTTAATGACGAACTGAATTTATCTGGTTTTAACACATGTCCATTCCTAGGCAGACATTTTATTCACTCCCTTCTCTGTTGTCTCCATTCTGGCTTGGCAAGGTAAGAAATCACGTGTATGTCCAGCTCAAGCCAATGAGGAAGAGAAGCGGGGCTAAACGGGGCTTGGGAAGACCCTTGGAAGCATATTCTGAGAGCAGATTTGGTAACCTCGCTATGGTGTCTACTCACAGAATTATGAGGGGAAACCCAGTCGGTAGTCGAACCACCATATCACAAAAACTAGCTTGCACATTGATCTTGTATGTTCTTTAAGGGCCTTGTGACAATACATGAGCAAGGCCTTTCTGAGTTCGAATATTGGATCTGCGCTTACTTTCTATGTGAACTTGGGTTGTTTATTCAATCCCTCTGGATCTTCACGAGGGTTGTTGAGTTGCAGAGTTGTCTGTGAAGAAACACAATAAGGCCGAACACACACGTATGACTTACCTGGCACATACCAGGTGTCATTTGTGATCATTCCTGTATCTCCAGGAACCAGGTCTCATTTTTCTGTGACCCCCCAATACGCACAGTGCTCAGAGAATATGTTTTATTTTAAACTAAATGGATTTCTGCCCTGCTTAACCCACTATTTGGATCGGGTTCTCTTCAATGGGAATTAAAAATGTCAGTGCTTACTTTTTTATATTCTCTAAGTGTCTCTAATGCCTTTCCCCAAACATTAGAATCATGGCTAGTGTTTGCTCCTAAAACGCAAGGATTTTTAAGCTAGAAAATCCAAACAAAGCCGCAGGAGATCTTGGCTTTGTGGTTGGGGGTCTCAACTGGGGAGAAAAGACAACTTCTAAATTACAGCATTGTTTGGCCAACGTGGGACAATTTCAAGGCTCTTTCGCGGGGCATTTTCTGGGGGTGAGAGAGAAGACGGGACTTTACCCTGAGCTGGTCATGAAGTCTCTGCAACCCACCCCCTGGAGGCATCATCTGTACTAAGACTGCACAAAGCACAATGCTTTGTGAAAACCAGGGCATGCTTCTTAAGGGCTTGGAAGGATCTTGTCAAGATTCTAGTGTCATCTCGCCCAAAAGGATGTGCACGGGTGAGAAGTATCTCACTTCCTTCGGAAACTCTGCCTCACTTTCTCTACCCATCAAATGGGATGTCTTTGCCCCATCCCATCCCTAGAATGTTCTGAAGATACATTCAAACCCATACATAAGAAAGAGCTCTAAAACACACGCATGAAATATCTCCTCCATTATTCCAGGTGAGGCAACAGGGCAGTGTTTCAAAGGACATGGACACCAGGCTGGAGAGAATTAGGTGTGAAACCACTTACGCGCCTCCGGTTCTCATGTGGGAAGTGCAGACAACTACCTTATAGGGGAGACGCCAGGACGAAGTGAGGTATGCTGACAAAGTGCTTAGCATCATGCCTGCCAGGGAATACTAACATGGTGTAAGAATGAGAATAAGAATAAGAATAAAATAAGAATAAGAATAAGATATATGAAATGTTTTTTATGTTCCAGACATGGGATCAGATACTTTGCCTGCCTTATCCCATTTATTCCTGATACCTCCCCTGAGATTTGCATTGGTCTGATTTCCGCTTTACAGAGTAGGACACTGAAGTCTAGAAAAATGAAATAACTTTGCCCAGATTCAAACCAGGTGGGCTGATCACAACATGCAGCTCAGGAGAAAGATACTTCAATGAAACACACCATTTCCCCCCCCCCCCCCGTCCCTGTTAGAGCCCAACCCCGTGCCTATACCTTTTCCCTCTGCAAATCTGCAGTGGAGCCAAATCCCCCCAATCTAGATCCAGTGGTGCTGATGATTGGAGCCTCACTATCTCAGACTGTCCATCCAGCAGCAAAACCCAATAGCCCTGACATTCTTTAAAGTGACCCCAAGGGTTTTGTGCCCTTCAAGATGGTCAGGAACAAGGAAGGACCCGGGAATGGTCAAAGAGTAGAGGAGACTAAAGACAAATAACAACGAAAGGCAACGTGGGATCCTAGATTGGATCCTGGAAGAGAGAAAAGAACGCGGGGTAAACACCGGTGAGATTCACACAGGCCGGCCATTTAGTCAATAGTATTGTCCTGGCATTAATTTCCTGGTTTGGCTATTTCACTGTGATCCCCGAAGATGTTAACTTGAAAGGGAAGCCGGGCGAGGGGGGAGATGGAAACTCTCTACTTCTACCACTTTTCTATGAATCTAAAAATAGTGCCAAGTACAAAGTCAAAATGAAAAATGTCCAGGCAACAAAGGAAGTTTGAGAAAATACCGAGAAGAGAGAAAGATCTTTCTCTAGAAGGGAAGGAGACACACATCAGGGATCCCCTGGGGTTTGCTCTCCAAGGAACTCACATTGGCATCAGCAAGCCAGCCTGTGGGCGCCCTCCCGGCCTGGAGGCGCAAACGTTCCCACATGAGAAATTTTTCTGCTTGTGCCCAACGGCTGTAACCTGCACTAGGTCCAGGGTCAGCTTCCCAACCATTGACTCCATTCCCTCCAGCCTCAGCGAACCTGGAGCCCCCAGGTTCCTTGCTCAAATCTCCCCCTTCCTGTCTTAGGTATTTATTTGCTATTGTCTATCTCTATCACCTAGCCGCAAATTCCCTGAGAATGGGGCCATGTGGCTTTCTTTGTTCAGTGTCATACCCCAAGAGCCCAGCAGTGTCTCGCACAAAGTAGGTACTTGATGAACCCGATAGGACGATTTTTCATTTACAAGCAGCTGCTGGCAGTTCATAAGGTCCTGCCACAAATCTGACCGGTGCCCCCAGCAGCCCAGTGAGGTGATTGGAAGCTGAGACACCAAGAGATGAGGCCAAAGTCACACAGCCAAGGAGGAGCCTGCACTCCAGCTCAGAGCTTCTGACCCCCCAGTGCTGCTGGCTTCCCTCAAACAGCATCAGGTAAGGTCGCCATGACCAAGTGCTGTTCAACTTCCAGCACTTTCTGCCAGACACCTGGTGAGGTGGCTGCTGATCACAGCCAGACGCCAGATCCCTTCTTTCCTCTTTACCATGTGCCAAAATGTGTCTTCGATGCATGAATGAGTTGAGCTGGTGTCTTTTTCCCCAGCAAGCAGAAAAGCGTCTCCCCTCCTTTCACAAGCTTTCCAGAATCAGCATCATTGCACTGTAAAAGTCCCAGGACACTGCATATCATAATGTCTCGCCTCCCTGGAGAAGAGGGCCCTCTATTCTTAACTCGCCCTCATTCTCATTGTTCCCCGGCTCAATGGCATTTATTAAGGCAATTTATCACAGATGAATAGGTATCTAAGCAATGAGTCTCAAAGGCAGGGACTCACTTTTTTTTTTTTAAGTCAACAGATTCAGTGGTCGTCTCCTTAATTGGTACTGACCCTGCCCTTTCTGAATAGTGGGTCAGGGCACTCCTTGAAGACTTCATATATTAGAAAAAAAGTCAGAAGCACCCCTGAAAGAAAAACTCCAGGGACACCTGGGTGACTCAGTTGGTTAAGCGATCAACTCTTGATTTAGGCTCAGGTCATGATCTCATGGTTTGTGGGATCGAGCCCTACACTGGGCTCTGTGCGGTCAGCACAGAGACTGCTTGAGATTCTCTCTCTGCCCCTCCCGTGTTCATTCTTTTTCTCTCTCTCTCTTTTCTCTCTCTCTCTCAAAATTAAAAATAAAGAAAACTTAAAAAAAAAGAAAAAAATTCTAAGATTAGACGGATATGTCCATCCTACCTCCTGCCACCTTTGACCGAGAGCCTCTGATGAAGGGGCAATGCCAGAGCTTAGATGAATGAGATGCTATCAACTGGTCTTGACCGGCTGTCACTGGGAGGAAGCACTAGAAGGTGGTAGTCCAATGATCTACCCCGTCTGAGTTTTTAAATCAGCACCAACCTATAAACTATCACTATGAAACTGCACACCAGTTCCCCATGCATTGTTTCAATGTCTTTGCTCAAAGTTCCCATTCAGATTCCACTGTCTTCAGTTCATAGGTGAGGAAACGGAGACGTGGAGAGAGAACATGACTCGCCCAGGCATGCAGGAGAGGCACCAAGATGGAAGCCTTGGTTTTTGTGTGTGTCCTTCTGAGAGATTCTTGGTCTCTTTGGGCTGCTATAATACAACACCACAGATGGAGTAGCTTATAAATAACAGAAATTTATTTCTTCCACTTCTGGAGGCTGGATGTCTCCGATTTAAGTGCCCGCATGGTCCAGCATGATTGCATTCTGGGGAGGGGCCTCTCTCTGGTTCATAGATGGCACCTTCTTGCTGCGGGGCTAAAGACCTCTGCAGAATCTCTTTTACTAACACTGTTAACGGAGGCTCCACTCCCATGACCTAATCATCTTGCAAAGACCCCCACCTATGAATACCATCACGTTGGGGGGTAGGATTTCAACACAGGAATTTTACGGGGACCCACGCATTCAAACCATGGCAGACAGCATGAGTTCTGGAATCAGACGGCTAGCATTTTTATCCCGGGAGCTATGTTCCCGACCTGTGTGGTCAGTCCTGGTATTTAACACTGCTATGCCTCAGTTTCATCATCAGTGAAATGGGGATGGTAAAAGTATCTAGCTCAAAGAAGACAGCACATACAAAAGGCTCAGTATAGAACCTGGATCAGACAGCAGTCGGTTACTGTCGGCTTTCACTCCTCTTCTTGTCAGTACTATTTTCTCTGGGTAACTGGCCCAGAGTAAACAGGATTGTAGACTTAAGGAGCTCCATGAGTCTGTACGAGATGGTTACTGGTCTGAGGGCCCACTGTGTGAGCCAATCAAGTTCTTATCCTATTTACAATAAAGGAAGGCTAAGGTTTTGCTCTGTGGTGGTTTCTCCCTAATTTCTGTGGGCCAACCTTATAGGCGAACTCCTCCTCTGATAAGGTTTACATAATAGTGGAGAAACTAAGCTCTCTCAATCTTAAAACACAATTTCTTTTCATAGAATTTTTTTTTAACATTTATTCGTTTTTTGAGAGACACAGATAGACAGAGCATGAGTGGGGGAGGGGCAGGGAGAGAGGGAGACACAGAATCCGAAGCAGGCTCCAGGCTCCGAGCTGTCGGCACAGAGCCCGACGCGGGGCTCGAACCCACAGACTGTGAGATCATGACGTGAGCTGAAGACGGGTGCTCAACCGACTGAGCCACCCAGGTGCCCCATTTTTCATAGAACTTCTTTTACAGAAAGGCGAAATAATTCAGTTGTGATAGAGGGGTGCAGAATCAAGCATGTGTTGGATACCTAAATCCAGCTACGCACGCTCTCTCTTGAGATAATTCAAAAACAGCATACAATTACACCCGGCGCATCCCTCTATTGTATTCTATAGGTTATGTGTAGCCTGTATACACTTTACGGTGACACACCCAATGTTATACACATCCAGAGTTATAGCTTGACAGCCTGATTTCTGTGCCTCCTCACTGGGCAATTTACAACAGTTACAGGGGTAACTATGACCTTTTGAATTTTGATCGGTCTTTTGCACCTGCCTCCCCTCTATATAAGAAGCAACACTCCTATGCCCCACTGTGTTTGAAGTGCCTTTCTGTTCAGGAGCTCAAAAGCCATTGCCTCTGAATGCCAAAATGATGTAGGATGGCAGGGAGCCAGTCGCCTGATTTCATAGATGGAGTAACAGGCCCAGAGAAAAGGCCGTCTCTCTTCCATCCCTGATGGTGGTGAGTTAGCAAAAAAAAACCCAAGAGAATGCCTAGGTGAGCCGACACGGGAGAACAGCCAGTGGCCCCAACACTAACAAATGGGACACACTTGCCGTTCATTTTCTAATGTAAATTGTAGAAGGGAACCAGGGAACGAAGGGGCAGGGAGAACAAATGGGATGGAATCAGAATCAGATTCAAGATAAACTGTTAATGGTTAATAGGGTCAGCCACCCACACAGCAGCCAGACCTGGAATTTTCCACTCTCACTCCTTGCACGGCTTTTACTAGAGACCACATGTGCGTTAGTCCACAGTTCAAGGAACCAGTTCTGGTGCCACTGAAAGGCGGCAGAAGTAACAGGAGTCACTTTCCACTCTAAAAATTGCACGCCTTCAAATGGAATACTCCAGAATAAGGGTGAGGCTCCGCATCGAGAGATGGTAGTGAATAATCATATCCCTCTCCCCCCTCATCAACATGGCCAACAAGTAAGTATCGAGGGTTAACGTCAGCCCCATGCAAGGAGTTTGAGAATTACATCTCATTAAACTTTCATGACTGCCTTTGAAATAAACATGGTATTAGCCTTATTTCAGAGATGAGGAACCTGAGAACCCAAGGGACCAAAATCCTGACCCAAATCACCCAGCTAAGAGGAGAAAGAGCTGGGCTTGCAGCGTGTTAGCCCCGAAGCACTGTCATGCCCTATGCCAACACTCTTTAGAAAATTTAAGAGGGGTACCTGGCTGGCTCAGTTGGTAGAATGTGTGACTTTTTTTTTTTTTTTTTTTTATTTTTTTTTTTTTAAAATTTTTTTTTTTTTTTGGGAAAGAGAGAGACAGAGCATGAATGGGGGAGGGGCAGAGAGAGAGGGAGACACAGAATCGGAAACAGGCTCCAGGCTCTGAGCCATCAGCCCAGAGCCCGACGCGGGGCTGGAACTCCCGGACCGCGAGATCGTGACCTGGCTGAAGTTGGACGCTCAACCGACTGCGCCACCCAGGCGCCCCAGAATGTGTGACTCTTGATTTCGGGATTGTGAGTTCAAGCCCTGCATTGGGTGTAGAGGTCACTTAAATTTTTTTTTAAGTTTACTTATTTATTTTGGGGGCGGGGGGAAGAGCACAAGTAGGGAAGGGGCGGAGAGAGAGGGAAAGAACGAGAATCCCAAGCAGGCTCTGCGCTGTTAGCACAGAGCCTGACCCCAGGGCTTGAACTCACAGACTGTGAGCTGAAATCAGGAGTCTGACGCTTCACTGACTGAGCCACCCAGGCTCCCCTTAAAAATAAAATCTTAAAAAAACGACTACAGTATCTAAGAATACTTTAAAATTCAATTTGATTTTCATTTATTTTGCATGTGCCTTGTAGGTTACAAATCTCTTTCAGGCATGAGCGTTCCCCTGTCAAAGACAGGGAACAAATAAAGAAGGCTCAGATCAGTGTGTAGGAGACCAGTTCCAAAGGAGCAAGGTGAAAGAGGACAGAGCACATGAACTCAGCCGTGAGTCCCATGTTATGCCCTCCCCAAAACACACCCACCTAGAAAGGAGGAAAGAAAGGGTCGGTGTGTAAAGATGTCACAACCTAGGAGTCCTAAGGGTAATGTCCATCTGATATGGAGTGCGTCCACCCCTGGGCGGAGGAAAGACAGAGAGGGAGGAAGGAGAGGATAAGATTAGTGGGGAGGTGTGCCTGGACCCAGACTCTCTGCCCACGACCACACCTGACAAGCACCTTCGCAGCCACAGAGCTCCCCACGGGGACAGCCTCAACACAGCACATCCTCAATTCTCAGATTCCACCTCCCGCCCCAAAGTTAATATAAAACCGGTCACTTGGACATATTGTACTTCTCCACGGAAATGAGGGATTCTATTTGAATACAGTCACGGCTGCAAATGTTCTCTTTTTTTTTTTTTTTAAGCTCCATTGACTATCAGGATATTCAAGCCCTGAAGTTGCAATGGAATCCTTGTGGGGAAAACTCAATTAAACCCACTACAGAATGCACACAGAGCAAGGAGGGAAAAGAACAAGAAGGGAAGAAAAAAAAAAGAAGACATTTCTTTTGAATAATAAAGCTCCAGATTTAAAATTAGACTGTACAATAACAGCCCTAATTCCTGGAAACCCAGATGGGGAACCAAATACATAATATATTGAGAGGAATTTATTTTCACAGACTTTGAGGATGGAATACGGCTTTTGGCACCTCACGCAGCCTTGGCCAGTATTTCTGACGGGTGGAAGAGGCTGTTAACCACCTTTTCATGGAAAACATACCTCCATCTCGAGTCAGAGGTTAAGTTATTCTCTGGCCAAAAGAAGCAATCCATCATGCTTCATTATGGGGCAGATCTCACAATGAATAGCATTTGGCAGAGATGGATAAGTTAATATGACTCCATTCAGCAGCGCTGTAAACGGATCTGTCACCTCCAAGACTGGTGGAGGCGGTCAGACGCCACTTGACGTCCTGGGCAAAATTCTGGCTGCTACAGGGCAGGAGCGTGGCTGCTGATTTCACACCTGAATAACAGCCGCAGCACAAATAGCAGCCGAGCATTTATTTAAGCATCTACTAAGTGTCAGAGAAGAAATCTAGGCTCTATCACTTACAGACTCTGTGATCGTGGGAGGGTGACAATCTCGAGATCAGTTTCTTTATCAAAGTGGGGGTCATAGGGGCGCTTGGATGTCTCAGTCGGTTAAGAGTCAGACTTCGGCTCAGGTCACCATCTCACGGTCCGTGAGTTCGAGCCCCGCCTCAGGCTTTGTGCTGACAGCTCAGGGCCTGGAGCCTGCTTCGGATTCTGTGTCTCATTCTCTCTCTGCCCCTACCCCGCTCACGCTCTGTCTCTCTGTCTCTTAAAAATAAATAAACACTATGGGGCGCCTGGGTGGCGCAGTCGGTTAAGCGTCCAACTTCAACCAGGTCACGATCTCGCGGTCCATGAGTTCGAGCCCCGCGTCGGGCTCTGGGCTGATGGCTCAGAGCCTGGAGCCTGTTTCCGATTCTGTGTCTCCCTCTCTCTCTGCCCCTCGCCCGTTCATGCTCTGTCTCTCTCTGTCCCAAAAATAAATAAACGTTGAAAAAAAAAATTTAAATAAATAAATAAATAAATAAATAAACACTAAAAAAATTTTAAAAATAACAATAAAATGGGGGTAAAATCACACCTACTGTATAAGGCTGCACATTACATAAAGCTCTTGAGAGAGTGGTAAGCATACAGTAAATGCTTCACAAGGGTTAGTGGCTATTATCTTAACCATCTCAACCAGGGCCCGGACTACGGGAGGCAGAGGAGTCTTGGGTGCGACGTCTAAGGGGCATTCGCTTTCAGGCCCACGCATGGTGCTTCTGTAAACGTTGTACCCCGGATGCCTCTCTTGCCTCACCCTCGTCTCCACCCAGATCTCAGATTCTCTGATGCGGGAACCTGACGCTCAGGGAAGTAAAGTAACCTGCCGGCCGCCACCGTGCACAGCACTGGCAGACCCTGGGCTCTCAACCTCCCCGGCCCACTGCCTGTGGCTCCCTCTTATCACACCACCTGAGGGGCAGGGTGAGGGTACAGACGAGCTGTCAACTTGCAAATTCCGGTCAGCATCAGCGTTTGGAGCCAAAGGCAAAAACACAAAACAACAACAACAACAACAACAACAACAACAACAACAAAACATTCCGATCAGATGGAAAAGCTTGGCCGGCCGAACAGATGGGTTTCTTTGTTGGGATGGAGCACGACACCCCAACATTAGGAGGCCTCCGCTGAGTCTCTTTCAAGGCCCAGTTTAGGTGCTAAATAATGCAAGATTGCTTACCCTTGAAAAGTGGCCAGAGTAATGAAAACTGCATCTCCCTGGTCAGAGGGAAAAAAAAAAGGAAGAGATACATGATTCTCTAGCAACACCTTCCTTATCAGCTCTGTTGGGGGAAGGAAAAAAAAAAAAAAAAACCCACGGCAAATAAATGACAAAAGCAGAAGAAGCATCAATCAGGCTGTTGTGGGTCTGCCAGGCCCGAGGCTCAGCCCAGCTCCAGGCAGGAGGAAGGGGGTGAGCAAGGCTGCAGATCCGAACCTCAATGCTCCTTGCAGCTTTTCACGGACTTTCTCTGTGATTTAGGCTAAATGGCTAGCCTCCTCTGTGTTTCCTAATCTCTGGCACGAGGCATTGCACACACAGCCTCAGAATTCCCCTCCAGCTCCAATCCCCACAAGCACTGAATTCCTACACAGAAAAAAGAAAAAAAAAAAAAGAATGTCCTGACATGGAATCTTCTCTCACGTCCACCCTCTGTCATCTGGAAAATTTTCTAGATCCTTCATCTCTGATGTCTCACCACTCCGACTTGTGTGTGTGTGTGTGTGTGTGTGTGTGTGTGTGTGTGTGTGCTTGATCAGTGAAATAGATAGATTCTGAATAGCCACAGTGAGAAATTTTACCCTTTCAATATACTTTTCTGAGTGTGTTAGTGAATGTTAGCAAGCTTTCCTTACCTACGGACATCCCCACTTAAAAGCTTGGTCACACACATCATTTCTCTGTTCTTACAACTCCACAGATAAAGAATTGAGGACAGAATGATTGTAATGGCTTCCTTTGACCATCCATCCATCCATCCGTCCATCCCACACTATTGTGACTCTTCTAGGCACTGGACTCTGTGCAAGGGGCCAGAAATTCAGAGATAGATGAAACACATGCCATGCAGTGAGGTCACTGAGTACATGTATTGTGTTAGAACTTAGTCCAGATCCTGTTTTACACACATGTAAGCTCTCTGACCTTCAGTCATGCATTTTCACTTCTCGGAAACTCAAGTAACGTTTCTATAAAATGGGGGTAATATCATGTACCACTTGGAGAGCAAGCGACCATGAGATGATCTAATAACGAAAAGCACTTAGCACACGATCTGGGACACAGGCAACATAAATAGCCACTTTTATTATGCGCTTCAAGAACGTTCTGAGCCGATGGCAAGGCCAAGCGCGGAGAATGGTTATTTTTGTTTGATTATTTTTTGTTTCTTTCTGCAGAGGGCAGATCTCCCATGTACTGATGCATCTTGTGGCAGCCAAGAGACGCAGAACAGACCACCTGCATGGCTCTCCATGGAGGGCAAAGTTGGGGAATTGTGCAGACCAGCCTCCAGTTCCAGGCTTGGCAGTGAATCTGAGGAATACTCACCAACTCGTATTTAAAAAAAAAAAAAAAAAAAAGCTCTGTTTCCTTCCTGAATCAAAGGAAATGCTATATCCCTTGGCAGTGCAGTCCGAATAACTTCAGCGACTCCCACAGTGATTCAGACACCGCCCCCTACAACAGGCTGTTGTCTTTCCTCCCCTCCCGGTGCCAAGTCCCAGGGTTTGCCCGGCCCGGCTCGGGAGTCCCCAGGCCCAGCTGCTCGGCCCCAGCGAGCCAGACCGGGAGGTGGATCGGGGCGACCAGCCTGGGGCAATCTGAAAAAGTCATCTTCCAGGAAATTCCAGACACAAGGCGCCCTGTCACCACAGTGAGGGGGGACACTCACCAGAAGGGACTGCGTCAATCCCCTCCTGCAGTCTGAGCACTGTCGGCATGCAACTCGGCACAGAAGGTTTTGTCATTTGGACTGTAATAAACCCCACTTCCTGAACTCTGTGCCCCTCCGGGTTCTACATCAACCACACCGTCCGTCCCTGCATGTACCCCTGCCCTGTCGGGGCCCAGTGCACCTGCAGCCGCCATCGGAGGCCTCAGGTGCCGCTCACGTGTGCTAATGAAAAGTGCTCTCCGGCCACCTTGGAGGACAGGGGCAATGTGCTCCAGCTAAGGCAGCGGGGCTCAACCTTGACTGCACCCGAGAATCCCCTGGGAGCTTTCACAGTCCTGATGACCAGGCTGCAGACCAGACCAATTAAACTACAGTCTCTGGGGGGTAGGAGCCAGGCATCAGGACTTTTTTTTTTTAAGTTGGCCAAAGGATTTCCAGTGCGCAGTCAAGTTTAAGAAGACCTGGGACTGCAGAGGGCGTCCTTTCTTTTCTCCTTTCCCCCTCCCTTCCTTCCTTCTTCTTTCCTTCCTATCACCCTCTCTCCCTCCTTCCTTCACACTGTTTCCTGAAGCATCTTATTCTATGGTCAAAGCCAGGGTTTACAGACAGACCATCCTCACTTTGAATTCCAGCTTGGCTGCCACTGTGTGTGCAAATCCTTTCACTTCTTCGAAGTTTGGCTTTCCGCATTCTCATAAAGCAGGGAACTTTAAAGGACTTACCCCCAGAGAATCCTTGTGAGGATTAAATATCACAGATGAAGTGTTTACCATAGTACCTAGAAATTAGTATGTGCTCAATGAATGTGCATGGATTTTTCTTCTAGCTATTATTGTAGTTTTCCGAGAGCTATGCTAGATGTGGGGACGACAAAAGAAAGAACACGGGCTTAATGTTTGTTCGCACACAACTGACTCTCTTCCCATTCAGTCCTTAGCTGGAGAGTAGCCTTGCACTGCTGGCCAGGACAGGGTGGACGGAGATTTCTCTTAATTAGTACCTGTCATTCACTGAACACACCCAATGTTCAATCATATCACAACCATACAGGGCACAGTCCTGAACGTGTACCGAACGTGATGTCATCAGTGGCTCTGTGCCAACCCGGAGCAGAAAATGCTATTGATATTTACATCTTGCAGGTGGAGAATCAGAGGCTCAGAGCAATTCACCATTTCACCCATGGTCACATGGGTAGATACAAACCCAAGCTTTAAGCACCACGTGGCTCTTCTTCCTACGTGGATCTGGGGTATGCCTGCAAGGGAATTATGAGGGCTGGCTAGAATGAGGAGGATAAAGCAGGTCCTCTAAGCTGGAGCACATTAGGGGAAGGACACAACCAAACTGGGGTGACGCCACGGTATTGAGGGGCCAGGCACAAAGGAGAATAAGTATGGTAAATGGAGGTGAAGAGGGAGGGGTCTGGATGGGTCCAGGAGTGGGGGAACAGTGATGAGTGGGCAGCGAGTCAATGTAAAGTGTCCAGGGCAGAATGGGATGTTCTCAATTCATAGAAATCTTGGCCAAGGCCGGGCGCCTGGGTGGCTCAGTAGGTTAAGCATCCGACTTCAGCTCATGTCATGATCTCCAGGCTCATGTCCGTGAGTTCGAGCCCCATGGAGGGCTCTGTGCTGACAGCTCAGAGCCTGGAGCCTGCTTCGGATTCTGTGCCTCCCTCTCTGCTCCTCCCCTACTCACTCTCTGTCTCTGTCTCTCAAAAATAAATAAACGTTTGGGGTGCCTGGGTGGCGCAGTCGGTTAAGCGTCCGACTTCAGCCAGGTCACGATCTTGCGGTCCGTGAGTTCGAGCCCCGTGTCAGGCTCTGGGCTGATGGCTCAGAGCCTGGAGCCTGTTTCCGATTCTGTGTCTTCCTCTCTCTCTGCCCCTCCCCCGTTCATGCTCTGTCTCTCTCTGTCCCAAAAATAAATAAACGTTGAAAAAAAAAATTTTTTTTTAAATAAATAAATAAACGTTAAAAAAAAAAAAAAAAGAAATGGTGGCTAAGTCCAATGATCCCACTGTATGTCCAGCTGTATCACCAGTGTAGTTTGCTGAAAATTAAATGGCAAAACACAAGTGGTGAGTACACATCTTCAAACATGCTTTAAATGGTTTGTGTCTGTCAAAAAGGACTTACTTTTACAACAAGGCTCTATTATCCACAGTCTGAGTAGCAATCAATTTTGAGAGTGGAGGGAGACATCCTTAGGGAGCATTGCTGGGGCTCCAACAAAGACGGGCTCAGTTAGAAATGCTGGATGACCTAGCTGGGAACATGCAGACTCTGGGTTTAATTTAAATTCTGGTTTAAATCAGGGCTCTGCCCCTTATGACCGTGTAATCTCTCTGGGCCTCAGTTTCCTCATCTGTAAAATGTTGCTGACCGTGCAGCTGTCTCCGTGCATTGTGGTGAAAATGAAATACGGCCAAGCCTGTCCAACGCTTAGAATGGCCCTCCATACACCCTAAGCACTCAAAAGGGGTGGGGGGTTGGTGGTGTAGGGGCTATGGATTAGTTACCCAGGTTGTCAGACCGGCCACCCCATGCTCAGGAATCGCTCCCCCTCAGCCCAGGCCCCGTTGCTCTTAGATCCCCTTCCATAGACAAGTTCACTTTGCTCCTCTTCCAGAGCTAGCTGCATGTTATTTATTTTGCATGGTATTTGTTTTCCAATATTTTTACTAAGTAGGACAGCTATATCAATGAGGTCTGCTGCTTTATTGGTTGCTAATTGCTGGGGCATAATTGTTGCATCATTACTTGGTGTTCCTATAATTCTCTGCAGCCAATCAAGGTGGCCAACTCTAATTACGACACAGTGAATTCTCAGGCACCAGCCTCCAAATGCTTAAAGGGTTCAGTTTACAAGAACTCTTTCCAGCACTTTTACAAGAAAGGGCTTAACTGACAAAAGGCAAGGAAGTCACGCCAGAAAATAATTTTTGAAAGTAATTTTGTAAGTATACATGCACCTATAAAATAATAAGCATTTTATAATTACAGCGGCATATATATTTCTTGAAAGCAGTTTCTAAGGTCTGTCTCAAGATCTTTGCACATTCAACTTGATCTCTAATGAGACAACAAGAGCTGGTGTTTATAATGATCATAATTCCAAGACCCAGACAGATCTCAATGGGCCTTTGCACACATCAGATACTAGCTATACTCAGTCTAGTTCTTCACTAGCACTGCAGGCGTTTTATTATTTTCAGATGTGTCCTGGAACTCATAACCCACCTATGTCCTCTCCACAAGTCAAGGGATCCAAATATTCAATCCAGGGATGCCTGGGTGGCTCAGTCAATTAAGTGCCCGACTTCAGCTCAGGTCACGATCTCATGGTTCATGAGTTCAAGCCCCATGTCGGGCTCTGTGCTGACAGCTCAGAGCCTGGAGCCTGCTTAGGATTCTGTCTCCCCCTCCCTTTCTCCCCCTCCTCTGTTCACACTCCATCTCTCTCTCTCTTTCAAAAATAAATAAACATTTAAAAAAATTAAAAGAAAAATTCAACCCACTAAAAGCATGACCATAATGGCGGCCTTGGAAGTACTCTGTGTACCGTGGCTTAGAAAGCGAAGTTGTTATCAGTAGTATATCCACGAGTTTAATCGGGCATCATTGGTTCTTTGCTTTCATCTTCCCTAGAGTAAAATTCATGCCTTCACTTTGGCCTCCAAGGCCCTGCACATTCTGGTCCTCCTGACCTCCAGCTTCAGCACCTCCCACCTCACCCCACTCCCTAACTCTGGTCCAGCCCCACCGGCCTTCTTTCTACTCCTCAAACAGACAGGTGGGTCCCCAGCTCAGGGCCCTGGCCCTCGCTGTTGTCTCTGCCTGCTGCTTTCCCTTCAACCCTTCCAGGGTCTGCTCCCTTCGCAACCGTACGTCTCGCCTCCAGTGCTTTCCCCACAAGCGAACCCTTCTGGAACACCTAAATGCCGTTCTCAAACTAAATTTCATATTATTTCTCTTCTATCTTGAATAGCCATTATCGCAAGCGGGTATTATCTTCTTAATTAATTCACTTGTCACTGTTTGTCCCTCCAGAATGTAACTTCTGTGAGGACAAAGCCTTGTTCGCCATGGTATCCCCAACACCTGTAACAAAGATGCTCCGCAATGTGTACCGAATCAACAGTTGTTTAACAAAGAACACGGACGAGTAAGTTAATATACAGCTTCTGCTCCTTTATTTCAACCTTTTCCAATCGGCTTTTGCTTTCCCCAGGATCCGTAAATATATTTATCGATTACTGCCTTATTTCGCATCACCACGTTTATTATTATCAGTACCACTGGTACTCAGCCAACTGCATTTATTGAACATGCACGGTGTAGAGCACTGTGCCAAATGCTGTGGAGGGAAATGAAGACCAAAGGCCATCACCACTTCCGTCAGAAAGCCTTCAGTCTAATTGGCAATGAGAACAAGCAAATTTGGACAACATGAGGGCAGGGAAGGGATGTAGCAGACCCCCCTGCTGTGGTCTGAATTGTGTGCCTCCAAAAATTCATGAGTTGGAGTCTTAATGTCCAGTGCCTCCGAATGTGACTATTTGGAAATAGGGTCTCTACAGTGACAATTAAGATCATACAGGTGAGCCCTAGTTCAGTGTGACTGGTGTCCTCAGAAGACGAGATCAGGACACAGAGGAAACACCACGTGAAGGCGCGGGGAGAACATGAACGTCTACAAGCCAAGGAGAGACGTCCCAGAAAAATATCAACTCTGCTAACAACTTGACCTTGGACTTCGAGCCCCTAGAACTGCGAGGAAAGACACTTCTGTTGTTTTAAGCTGTCCAGTCTGTGGTACTTTGTTATGGCAGCCTGAGCAAGTTAATACACTCTCCAGAATTCATTTCCCCTTACTTGCATAAGTAAAGGAGGATGCTAAGGACCTGGCCCCTTAGCTAAGGACTGCGTCGCCCGGCCTCCCCCGCAGGTGGATATGACCGTGTGACTAACAAGCTATAAGAACTTGGCTCGACCCCAACCCCCTCAGCCTTCAGACTCCAGTTCTAACTCCAGTTCAGGGAGGCTGTTGGTGGAGAATGCAGAAAGGGAAGGAGACACAAAGAGGTAGGAGTGAGGGCAAACTCTCCTAGATGGCAGACAACACAGGAAGAGAGCCAAAACTCTCTTCCACAAGTCCCACCTAAACTGTGCTGCCTTGCTATGCTGGTCCGCCCAGAAATCCACCAAACAGAAGCCTCCAGAGACAATCCTGTATCCGTGGCAGGGCCAACAGACATCAGCCCCTTAAGCTTAGTACTTGTAAGGCCCACAGGAGGCAGATGAGGTGAAGAAATGCGGGCTTTGTTGTGGGGCAGGCAGGTCGGGCCGAGGTCCTCTAGTGAGAGTTTCTGACAGTGAGCGAGTCCTCGAAGGTGGGAGAAGGGCCCGGTAAGGAAGGGAGAAAAAAGCCAAAAGCAAGTCTAATTTATTTAAACGTTCCATTAGGGTTAGTCTTCTACTGGAACAGAGAGCAAAGACGCCCTCTTGCCCGTTCCCTGCTCCCAGATGGAAACCTCGTTCTTGTACGCCTGATGCTACCTTTGGCTACATCCTACATTCAAGTGGATTTGAGGGGCCTCTACAAAACCTTACCCACTACTTTTCACGTGATACTTATGGGCCAAAAGAAATGCATTCTGAATTCCCAAGAATCAAACAAGATATTAGCTTTTGGAATAACTTACTTCAAAGTGCAGACTCCTCAGCCATTGTGCCAAACAGCAGAGAATGAGCCCAAGCCCCAAAAGAATATTGAGCACTAATGGTGAAATTTACTGAAAAAAAAAAAAAAAGGATACGGGCCTCGAAAGATCCGGTGTGGTACCAAATACACCCCGTGATGTGTCCTGTTTTCACGCTGCAGAGGCTGAGAGTTTCTAAACATGGACCCTTTCATTTACCCCTGTGAGCCTCCCCCCGTCACATGTCTGGGTCTCGTGGGCCACAGTGGAGTTTGGGGAAAGCTTCAGGTGGAAATTTTGTCAAAGATAAATGGCCAGGCCCAGCAAGTGGCACTGAACTGGAAGGAAACCCAGGATGTGGCGCCATGAATCAGTGAGCTCCCCCAGGAGGAGAGGCGGTCTGCTTATTACACTCACCTTGTCATCGATCGGAACCATTACAGACATCAGGCCTCGCCCCGCAGGCAACCAAAGCAGCAGTTTCCAATTTGTGTGCAGCAAGTTGAATCCTGGAAACTCCAAAGTATAAGCAGGTTCGCTCAAAGTACAAGAATCATGAGCCACTGTTTGCCACAGCCCCTGTGGGTGGGACATGGGGGGCTCCTGAGTGTCTGTGTGATTCCTGACCCCGACATCCAACAAGAGAGAGATCGGTATGTTGAAGGGCATCTCTCCTCACCACTGTATTTCCAGGGCCCAGCCAGGCCCCAAGAAATGCCTGTCCAACAAAGAATAAATACGTATTTTTTTTAAAAAGCAAACAACTGAAATATCACGTAGGGATTTAAATAATTTTAGAGATTCTGTAATAATATGGGCAAATAGCTCACTCTGCATTGTTTAGTGAAAAAGATTTAACATAAAAATGTATATTCTGTATAATCCTGATTTGCTTATACTTATATATAACTGAGAGTACCTGTGCCAACATCTTAATAAGAGTTATTTCTATTTTTGCCATTATGGGCAATTTATACTTTATTTTTATGTCTTTTTATCTTTTAAGTTTTCTGGGTTATACAGTCATCATTTGTCATAACAGGTAAAAAGATAAAAACTAAAAATGAGACACAGCCCTTTCTTCTACTGGGCCTCCACGGTGCATGGTTGCCATACCGTAAAGAGTCCCCAAGATCTGTCAATATAATGCCCTGACCTGTAACATTCCCGTGTGTGAGGATCACTTTGGAGGAGAAGCCAGTACCCAAATGTCGGCACAATGTCACCGCTCCTCATCTGGAACTCTTCCTTTCTAATAGAAGCAAAACATGATACTCTAGTGTCTACAGTTTAGCTCATGGCATTTTGTCTTCCCGCTGCCCACAGTAGGGTGGAAGCCTCAGTTGTTGTAGGTCCTGCTTGGTCTATACACTGGGCCGGCTAAGAAGATTCCAAGCTGCAAGTATTGACTTTTGCTTTGGATGGGGTGACGCTTGGTGGGACCAGTTCAGCTCAGAACTTTGCTGCCTGTGGATAAATATGACAGCATTGTGGAACAGCCCCCTTTTGTACCTAGGGCAGACTTAACGTGCAGTTTAGGTATCCAAGTGCAGGACTGCAGTATCATGAATGAAGTTTAGCACCACGGCCAAAGCTACGGTGGCTTTGGTGGATCTTCACCCGGGAGATGTGAAATCCTCATGTAGAAAATAATAATCTTTCCCTGGTGCCTGCACCATTAGAATTTCTTCTCCTTTCATTTAAATTTCTTTTTAACGTTTATTTATTTTTGAAGGAGAGAGAGACAGAATGTCAGGGGGGAAGGGGCAGAGAGAGAGGGAAACACACAATCCAAAGCAGGCTCCAGGCTCTGAGCTGTCAGCACAGAGCCTGAGGTGGGGCCCAAACTCACGAGCCATGAGATCATGACCTGAGCCGAAGTTGGACGCTTAACCGACTGAGCCATCCAGGTGCCCCTAGAATTTCTTCCCCTTTGAAAACAGAAATATAATTACATGCTGAGACTATGCTAGAATTAAGGTGGAAAATCTCAGCAAGGCAGCCAACCATGAATCCTAAACATTGCATCTGAGTTGGAGCATGTGAGAGCAAAAGAGAGAAAACGGCCATAGGAGAAGAACTTCCCAGTAATGAGACAGAGGCCTTCAGGTCCCATTCAGCCTGAATCTTTCAGCTAAAATCAGTGAAGGTTCAACAAATCCTTGCCCTTATACCAGTGCAGAACAGAACATGTTTTGTGTTTTCTTTAAAAGGCATTGCTAAAGGAGCACCTGGGTGGCTCAGTCAGCTAAGTGCCAACTTTTGATTTCTGCTCAGGTCGTGATCTCACAGTTCGTGGGATCCAGCTCCATATTGGGCTCTGTGCTGACAGCATGTGGGGCCTGCTTGGGATTCTTTCTCTCCCTCTCTCTCTGCCCTTCCCCCCTCCCTCCCTCTCAAAATAAATAAAAACCACGGTGAGACACCACCTCACACTGGTCAGATTGGCTAAAATTAACAACTCAGGAAACAACAGATGTTGGTGAAGATGTGCAGAAAGGGGAACCCTCTTACACTGTCGGTGGGAAAGGGAACCGGTGCAGACACTCTGGAAAACAGTGTGGAAGTTCCTCACAAAACTGAAAATAGAATTACCCTATGGCCCAGCAATTGCACTCTTAGGAATTTATCCAAAGGATACAGGAGTGCTGATTCGAAGGGGCACATGCACCCCAATGTTTACAGCAGCGCTACCAACAATAGGCAAATTATGGAAAGAGCCCAAATGTCCATCAACTGATGAATAGATTAAGAGATGTGGTGTATGTTCTCCCAGAACATATATATATGCATGTGGCACACACACACGCGCGCGCGCACACACACACACACACACACACACACAATGGAATAGTACTCGGCTATGATAGAGAATGAAATCTTGCTATTTGCAACAATGTGGATGGAACGGGAGAGTATTATGCTAAGTGAAATAAGTCAGCCAGAAGAAAAAGACAGATATCACATGATTTCACTCATATGCGGACTGTGAGAAACTTAACAGATGATCATAGGGGAAGGGGTAGGAAAAAGAAGATAAAAACAGAGAGGGAGGCAAACCATAAGAGACTCTTAAATACAGAGAACAAACTGAGGGTTGGTGGGGGTGGAGAAAATGGGTGATGGGCATTAAGGAGGGCACTTGTTGGGATGGGCACAGGGTGTTACATGTACGTGATGAATCACTGGATTCTACTCCTGAAGCCAAGACTACACTGTATGTTAACTAACTTGAGAATAAAGAAAAAAAAGGCATTCCTAGATTCCACGCATATTGGTGAAAAGCCAGAGCTCCAATAGTTATAGGCTTTCAAGGATTCAGAAAACAGCAAATAAGCCATGGAGAGTGAAGTGAAGGAACATTGAGGCCTGCGGATCTCAGACTTAGGTATGCATCACAATAACTTGGATCACACTCCAGAGCCTCTGATTCAGAGGAGGTGGTGGGGCCTCATCTCGGCTCTGCTTGGCTTTCTAAGGTGGGGCAAGGGGAAATGGAAGAAGACATTTCTCAAGCAGGAAGGAACGCCAGACCAATTTTACCCCGTCGGTGGTGGAAGGTCAGTCTCTACCAGAACAGAACAAACAATCCTAGAAGGACCACACACACCACGGGAGAAGAGTAGCCAGCGACTTCCTCCCTTCGTCTCTCAAAATGGCCCCAGGCTGTAGCGTTGCACCAATCAGGAAAGGCTAGTTTAGGTAACCATGGCACCAAAATCTCTGCGGCTTGACACAACAAAGTTTATTTTTCACTCCAGGCAACTTTGTTGCTGCTTGAGTTAGGTTCCCGGGTTGGGTTATCTCCAGGCAAGATGGCTTTGGTCTCACGACCCCTCCATGTGCATCTTTTCTTCTGTGGTAGCTGTGGCAGGGCCACGGGAAACTGGTGAAGGCTTCTGCTCTCGTGTCACTGGCTAAAGCAAGTCATATGGCCATGCCTAACTTCACGAGGGAGAGGGGAGGAGTGTAAGCTTCCACGGAAGAGATCCACTGGTTAATCCTCTCTCTCTCACGCACACGCACACACGCACGCACACAAATGCACGTAGAAGCTGCTGATAGTCACTAAAGCCAGTGCTCTAGTTACTAGTATCGTCCCAGTATCAGTTTCAGGTTGTGATAATGTATTATAGTTACATACGATGTTAACACTGGGAGAAGCTAGGTGAACAGTACATGGGAATATTCTGTATTCTTAACTCCCTGTTGGTCTATAATCTTTCAGAAGGCAAAGTTAAAAAAAAAAATCTCAGGGGAAGATTCTCCATCCAGGTCCCCTGCCTCACGTCTTCTCTACAAATATCCCACGTGTGAGCTGCGAGAGAACTTGTCTCAGGAAAGTGATGCTTTGCTAGAAAAGCAGGAAATCTGATTAATGTGCCAGTGACATGTCTGCGGACATTCACCTGCCTATCCGCACCTTCAGTCTCTGCAGAAATATAGATGAAATCTCTCCTTTGAAAGTTAAAATAAAAGCCAGTCGATTCCCATGTGTGCCCCCTTTACTGCAGGTAATAAGTAGGAGCCCGGGTGAATTGCTATGTATTTCCCTTTAAATTCTTGGGATTTCAGTGACAGACCAAGGCCCTCATCTGTCAGCAAACTGTTCCAGGCAGACCCATTACTTTAGCACTACAATAAAACAAAGGGCATCAGGATAATCCGTCAAACAAAAGCAGCTGGGAGCATCATCGTGTACCGGAGGCTGTATTCATTTGCCCAGAACATTTAAAAATCTATGCCCTAGCTCTTCTCCCCAAAGTCCTTATTTCACCCAATAAAATAAATTTAAAGTGCATAATGTATATTAAAAATATCTAAGCAAACACTTGCAGCTAAATAATGTTCACCCAGATGTGCCTACATTTTTTTTATCGTTAGACATGTTTCCTGTTCTCCCAAGTAAATATTTCACTGAAAATGCTCCCCAAGTAGTTGTTATCTCGATATTTTCACAATAGAATATTCTGTGCTCTACACATATAAATACTGTGAATAACCAGACATTTTCCCGAAGAGACCGCGGATCTCCCTGCACTGGGCAAAATGATTCTCTCCATAACGCCAGCTCTGAGAGCAGAGGCCGTGCTTAGCAGGGTGTGAACTCCAAAATCCAAGGCACCGGCTCCCAGTAATTCTTTGGAGCCTGATACGAGGTGAGTCCCTGCAGCATTTGTATGCCTCATTCAAGGTTTCCATGGGAAGGGGGAAGGAACTCAAACACTGAGGCCACACAGAACCCATACTTGAAAGCTGTTCCTTTCACTCGTGTGACTCTGCCCATGTTATTTATTGCCCCATCTGTAAAATGGGAAACAATAGCGCCTGAAGCCTATGTGTGCAGAGAGTCTAGCCCTCCAACAGCATCTATCTGGTCCCTCTTCTTTCCTTCAGCAGAGCTCCTTAAGGAGCAAGCCCAGGGCACCCACTGCGGTGTGAACTATCCCTCCAGAAGACTTCCCACATTCCTGAAGACCTGTGCCCACTCTTATGGGGATTTCACTTTCCATGTCCCATCAGGCTCTAGTTGCCAAGCTACTCTACAGAAGTGGTTCTCAAACTTGAGCGGATAGCAGAATTATTGGGGGGGGGTGGTGGATGGAGAGCTTATTAAAACACAGATTTCTGGGCCCCACCCCTAGAGTGGCTGATTCAGGAGATCTGAGATGCTGCATTTCTAACATGTTCCCAGGTGATGTTAATGCTGCCTGTCTGGAGACCGTGCTTGGAGAACCACTGATCTAGAACGGGGTCTTTCAACTTTTCCTATAAAAGGCTGGATAGCAAATATGGTCTTTGCAGGCCATACGGTTTCTGTTGCAACTATGCAACTTTCTCATTGTCACATAAAGCTACCATAGATCACCCATACTACCTTCCAATAAAACTTTATTTATGGACCCGGAAGTTTGAATCTCATATAATTTTACATGTCATGAGATACCATGCTTTGGGTGTTTGTTTTTGTTTTTGTTTTTGAACAGTTGGAAAATGCATAAACCATTCTTAGGGTCTTGGGCCAGAGGAAAACAGGTAAGTGGTTAGATTTGGCCCGTCAGGCTATAGTTTGCCAAGCCCTACAACTGGAAACACCAGGCAAATGCAATGCTTTCAGCACATTGAATAAAAATGTCTCCATTTTTCTTCCGCCATCTGTTTCTGTGTTGGACAAGCCCACTCTGTCCAACGTGCTCCCCACTGGCACTGCCCCGGAGGCCACCCCAGCTGAATCCACACTGCCTTGGCCACCATGAGGCCTCGAGAGTTCTCCAGTCCCTTCCCCACCCCACCCCACCCCCACCCCCGCCTTCTTACAGCTTCACTTCTGCTCTTTTTATAGCTTTGCACAAATTTGTCTCTGTGGCAAATTTACAGCACGCACTGCTTGTCTGAACTATTTAAAGGCACAATATTCTCGACTGTGCCATAAAGCTTTCCCATTCTGTGTGTTTTATTTCTCTGTTTGAGAACCTTTTATGAAATCAGCAGCTAGGCGGAAGGAAATCATTTGCATACTTGGCTCCATACACCTGGAATTCTTTAATTCTAGGGATTAGCAAAATGAGTCTAATAAAAAGTGGAGGCCCTTGTTAATCATCTCTGTAAAGTCCCTTCATTACTTGCTCCTTGCGCCCAATCTGAGTGCCCGCTTCAGAAAAGTCACATTGCGCCCGTCAGTTATGACAATTTTACGAACGGATGCGTAATTTTACGTAACACAGTTTGTGTCTGTAGCATTCCTCAGAGTTACAGTGACAGCTGTCTTCTCCCATCCCGGTCTTGAGTGGACACGTCTCAGGGTTATCACAGAAGTGGTGCACAGGTGATGGGTGTGTGAGAACCGCATGGCATCGCAGTCCTGATTCTGAGAGCAGAATCTTCGCATCAACTGGGCTGTTACTGGAGACGACCCATGTGCCATGCTCACAGCACTTCCCACGTGGAGAACGTGTATGTCTTCTTCTTCCCTTCTGTTCTGTGCTCACTCCCCAGAGCAATCTGGATACTTCCAAGAACTTCTAAATCCTACTCACCCCTTCCCTACAGACTCAGAGAAAAATGCAGAGGTTGACCCTGCTCTTAAGAAGACTCTTATTAAGGCGGTACCTGGGTGGCTCAGTGGGTTAAGCATCTGACTCTGGCTCAGGTCATGATCTCGAGGTTGGTGAGTTTGAGCCCCGTGTCAGATTCTGCGCTTACAGCATAGAGCCTGCTTCGGATCCTCTGTTTCCCTCTCTCTGTCCCTCTAAAGCTTGCATACTCTCTCTCTCTCTCTCTCTCAAAAATAAATAAACACTAAAAAAAATCCATTAAAAAAAAAGAAGAGTCTAATTAAGGTCAGGTCAACAATGCCGTCACCATGGCTGGCTTTCTGCAAGGGGCCGGAAAACACCACGTATCCTGATTGCCAACGTGGCTTCCAGTTAATTCAAGGTTCCACATGCGACTCTTTACAGAATTGACAAAACAGATATTGGTCTCACAAAAGTAGACAGTTCCCATAATTGGAGATTAAAACAAAATAAAACAAACACACAAAAATCCTCTCTGAAAATCCCACTGATTTTTTTTTCTGAAATACATCTATGTCACCAAGTCCAAGAACAAGAACCCATAGCTGCCTGAAGTCAGCAGTTGTAATCAGGATAATTCTGAAACTGAATAATGCATGCCGGAATGCTGTTTACAGGAAATGAGCAATTTATTTTATTATCCAAATTTTAAACCCTTTTAATATGCCTCCCAAGAAGATGTCTGATTTAGAAAATTACAGAAGAGAACTTAAGAGAGGACAAGGGATACTAAAATATTGCACCATCATAAAGGCTAGATAAAGAAACTTTACAGGCAGCTTGAACAACACTTACTAAGTATACCCGCATAAATTATGTTGGTGGCTATAAGCAACCAACATTACACTGTTTTGAGTAAACAAAACAACAAAAAAAAAGCAAAACGATAAGTTGAAATATAAGATTACATTCAGTGGAAGTAAAAAATTTGCTAAATTCCTTTCCTGCAATTAATGTGTGTGTGTGTGTGTGTGTGTGTGTGTGTGTGTGTGTGTGTGCATGTATACATGTATACTGGCAAATACATAAAATGTTTCTGGAAGAATCATAGCAAACTTCTAGTGGTAGTGAAAAAGGACTGGGGAAGGGACTTCCCTTTCCATCATGTTCCTTTCTGACCTGTTTACACTTGCTAACTGTATACACATCCTTCTATTTTTTGGATTATCAGGATTTATGTGGAAATTGTGAATTATTTTGGGGTTTTTGTCTTCACACTTATCTGTATTTTTAATGAACAACTATTTCAAAGAAACATCATTTTTAGGACCTTAATAAGACCCTCATCTGAACATGAAGGCAGAGGTGTATGAATATTATATTTGTAATGAAATTTTTTAAGTTTTGTAATAAATCAAGTTCTCACACATGCACACACACAAGTATGTCTAAAGAGGCACCAAATTAGCAGCTTTCCCGGGACATTCATGTTTCTTAGTCCCACGCTGCCCTTCGGGACTGACTTTGCAATTCAGACGATTTCTGTCTTCATCTATCAAACCGGGCCAGCTGCCCCATGAAGGTTGAAAAAATAGTCAAATACATAAGTAGGAGAGTAACCAAAACTCACTCCCACCCCTAGGAAGGACGCGTGGTCTCATGGTCTCTTTTACTGCCCACAGTAGCCACCTTCACACTCATAAAGAAGACAGCCTAAGGCCAAAAGGCCCCGTGGAGATGACTCAGTCCACCTCTTCATACGACAAAGAGCTGACTCTGAGAGACAGGACGAGGCTTGTCTCAGGTAACTCAGCTGGTCAGAGAGGACTCACACAGCTCCTGGATGAGCTGGGTTTTAACTCGAAGCTTGTCTGAGTCCAGAGCTCAGACTTGAAATCTCTACACCCAACAGCCTTTCGGATCAATAGATCAGGGAAACCTTGCTTACCTCAAACTTTTACTAAGCAAATACATAGATTTTCAAACTTTGCTGCCCACCGACCATGCTGATGAGGAAAGAAATAGAGGGAAATACTCTTTGCCTGCTAGAGAAAATAAGGGGAAATTTGCACTTACTGAGCATTTAGTGTGTATTATTGTGTGTCCTTAACATATGCTGTTTCATTTGATTTAAATTAGGTTGGAGGTTGACATTATTTTAGGGAGCAACCAAAGAATGGCCAACAATTCCCATTCCAAAGACTCATGGGCTCACAGAGGTAGAGAGGGGAGTTTTCCAGATTACTTCATCCAACACAGCTACGGTTTTGACTTGGGAGGTTCCTGGCTTGGGAGAAATGATAAGCAACTATGTTTGAACTTCTCAGATTGGGTACCAAGCTGATTCTCTGCTTCAGCACCATCTAGAGGCTTTCTCTGGACACTCCAAGCCGATGAATCGTAATTCTTTAATAATAATACTAGTTTTGGTCAAATACTCAGAAGTGGGATTTTTGGATCAAACAGTAGCGCTATTTTTAATTTTTTGAGAAACCTCCATACTGTTATCTACGGTGACTGCACCATTTTGCTTTCCCTTCAACAGTGTGCAAGGGTTCCAATTTCTCCACATTCGTCAACACTTGCCTTTTGTTTGCTTTGCTTTTGTTTTTGTTTTCGGTGATAGCCATTCTGACCAGCATAAGGTGATATTTCGCTGTAGTCTTGACTTGCATTCCCTTAATGACCAGTGCCATTGACAATTTTTTTTTTATATGCTTGCTGGCCATTCACATGTCTTTTTTGAAGAAATGTCCATTCAAGTCCTTAGTCCATTGTTTAATCTAGCCAGTAGTTTCTTTTGTTATGTTTGTTTTGGTTTTTACTTCCAAGTAGTAGGAGTTCCTTATTTTTTGGGAAATCTACCCTCTGTCAGACATATGGTTTGTAGGTATTTTCTCCCTTTCCATTCCATTGCCAGTTTCCTTTGCTGGGCAAAAGTCTTTCAACTGCAACCCACTTCTGAGCATTTACCCAAAGGAATTGAAATTGGGATCTACAAGGGATGTTGGTGTGGCCATGTTCATTGCCGCCTTCTTCACGTTAGCCAATGTATGGACATGATCCAAATGTCCATGGACAGATGACTGCATAAAGGAGATGTGTTGTATACATACAATGGAGTACAACGAGCTTTAAAAAGAACGAAAATCTGTGTATGCAGCAGCATGGATAGGCATTGAGGATATTATGCTAGTGAAAGAAGCCAGTCACAGAAGGACAAACACTGCATGGTTCTATGCAAGGTATCAGAAACGGTCAAATTCATAGAATCCAAGAGTGGAATGAAGGTTGCCAGGGGCTGAGGAGAGGGAAAAATGGAGAGGTACTCATCAATGGGCAAGAAGTTTCAGTCACCCAGGGTGAATAATAATGATACTAATCAACAATATCATGCACTTAGAAATTAGTTAAGAGGGGAGGTCTCATGCTAAGTGTTCTTACCACAATGAAAGAAAATTTAAAACAAACAAGTGTTACGCTGACTTCTGACATTTAAGTGCTTCCTGAACTAAATCAAGTGTTTCATTCATTCCAAATCACCATCAGCTAATGTCTACTGAATGCTCACTGTAGGTCAGACCCTATCCTGAGAGCTTTATAGCTTTCATCTCATCCAGTGTTCTCGACACCCCTAGGAGGCAACTGCTTCACTAACTCCTTTGCACAGGTAAAGACACTGAGGCTCAGGGGGACTAAGAAATTTGCCCAGAGTCACAGAACCACTGAGTGGGGGAGCCAGGATTTGGGGCCCCAGGCTGACTTTCTAACCATTATACCCCCACCTGCTTTCCAGCAAGGTTAGTGAAAAACCCTGGCCAAACAAATAGTTGTTGTTTATGTCCTATTTGCAATTTTGTGAGACACAGTTTGTGGTTTTGAAAGTTAAGAAATTCCAATAATTTTTATTCCTCTCTTCCCCCACATCCTGCCTCCCCGAAGTCAAACAGGGAAATTAATACCTGCATCTAGATCCCACCATCCTCCACTGCCTTCGCTTCTTCCTTATCAGATGAAGAAAGCTACAGGCCTTGTTGCTTATCTATATTCACATCCCATCATCTGAATACCGAAGAAAGACCAGCCAGACTGTAAATCACCAATATGAAAAATGAGGTGCCAGCCCGTCCCTCCGAACTCCAAGGCAACACCCCAAGGATGAAGCAATGACGGACTACGTATGGCGTTCACAGTCGCCGAAGATGCCAATTCGTTCGTCGCAAAACCATCTTCTCTCCCTCCTTGGCATACTGCCTCAGATAGACTGCCTTACCAGCCTCGCACGTAGTCACTGATGACAAAGGACCGAGTCCAGTCGATGGGTAAAGGGGAGAGGTGACAAGCGCCACGTTGAGGACTGGTGCACATCCTCCCAGTGCCCCCATCCCACCCCTCAATACTCTCTCGCCTCCTACTCTGGTAGCAGAAGCCCACAAACAGGGTGACTTTGAAAGCCACGTGTTGAAGACGGCAGAGCCACCAGACAGGACGAGACCGTACCTCCAAATCACTGTTTTTAGAGAAGAGTTCCATGTTGATCAAGAATATAGGTTTGGGGGGGCATCTGGGTGGCTCCATCAGTTAAGCGTCCTACTCTTGATTTCAGCTCAGGTCACGATCTCACATTCATGGGATAGAGCCCTGCACTGGACTCTGTGCTGAGCCTGCTTGGGATTCTCTCTCTCTCTCCCTCTCTCTGCCCCTCCCATGCTTGTGGGCTCTCGCTTTCTCTCAAAGTAAATAAATAAAACATTAAAAAAAAAAGAATATCAGTTTGGGAAGTTATGTGAGTGAGAAATAAATTTTTGCATAAAATGCACTGATGTTTGGCAGCTGTGCACAGCAGCTATACTTAACCCTAACCAATTCAGGTCTTGCCTGATGTTATCAATGGTCTCCAGAATATATTTAGTTCAAACAACAGAACACCAGTCCTCAGAGCTAGCGTGTGGCTCAAGATGGTGGCCCAGGAACTTTCCTTTTAGATACTCTGTCCTCTCTTAGAACGCATTTGCCCATACACATACCACCTCATGGATGCTATATCCCTGCAGCTTGACCTCAACACTATTCTAGGCAGGAAGAAGAAAAGAGGAATTAGAAGGACGGTATCGCCATCAAGAAAGAACAAGCTTTCCACGAACTTCTTGGTTTATGCTTCATTGGCCACAACGGAGTCACACGCTCACCTCAAACGGCGAGTGGTCCGATATAGTGAAGAATTATAATGGGGCACACGGAGGGGCTGGAAAAATGCCATGTCTTTTTTTTTTTTTTTTTTTTTTTTTTTTTTTTTTAAGGAAGATGGGGGCTAGGTAACTAGCATTGTCTGTCTCAGTAATAAACAGGATTCATATCCAGGAGTTTAGCAAAGAAGGATCACAAAGAGCCCTCAGCCTAGCCATTACCTTGTCAAAAAAGCCCCCATACTTCCTCTGCCCCAACATACACATTTTCATCAACAACTCTACTTTTCTCCATGTCCCTTTCAGGATGGATGACTCCCTAACACATACCTACTTTTTGTAAGATTTCATTCCAAACTTGAAGTGAACTAGATAAGGATGCTACTTTAGCTTCTGATGAAATGTGCCACATCTTAGAGTCAGAAAGCATGTCTATGGTGATCAAGTCATCCTTCAAAGCCACACTTGTCCTATCCTACAAGTAGGATAACTTCTGTCCTTCCTTCCACCAACACAGCTCCCCGCTTCTTCTCTGTCACTAGCTTCTGCTCCTGACTGTGCTACTCCGTAAACAAAAAGACACATTCACATCTCTTGGACAGAGAGTGGTTGTGAGGAGTAAGTAGACTTGCTCGTGAGAGTCAACCGGTACAAACGGCCATGTTGAAGAAAACCCACATGGCAATAAGAGGCAAAATGTAGTACTGAACCTTTTGGTGCACGGTGCATTTGGGAATGACACCAGGAATCTAGTTTTACGGGTTGTTTGTTCTGATTTTGCAAAAGAAAAGTACCCATGTTCGAACGAGGAGCAGATACTCCTAAGAATCGTCACCAGCCTAACCCACGATACCATCGCTTCCACTGAGGATCTAACATTTTCATCAGATTTACCACATAGGCCACCCTAGCTGAGAGAAACAACCTACATCCGGCTACCAACATGGAATGGGGACAGATGTTGCATTTGGTCTGTTGGGGGCTGCACATTAGGATGATTCTTCAAAAAGAACCAAAGTAGGGACACCTGGCTGGCTCAGTCAGGAGAGAACGTGACTCTTGATCTCAGAGTTGTGAATTCAAGACCCACATTGGGTGCAGAGATTACTTAAACATTTTTTAAAAAATGAAAAATAAATAAAAAGAACCAAAGTAGACTGTGGTGCACTTATGATACGGTGGAGGCCAATGTCCTGAAACTGATTTTGAATCTTATACCCAATATCAATAGTCATGGAAAACAAGGGATACTGTATTAAACTCAGATGCTCAGCGTCTTGCTTATTTCCACTATGAATCCTCTGTGGCCACAATGCTTAGACTATTTCAAAGCCTTATACTGACGAAAGACACCAGTGCGATTTTAAAGGTAAACTTAATAAAGGGTTTGGGGTGAAGTGCAGTATTTTCTACCTCTTTGTTTGCCTTG
Organism: Herpailurus yagouaroundi; assembly: GCF_014898765.1. Taxonomy (NCBI): domain Eukaryota; kingdom Metazoa; phylum Chordata; class Mammalia; order Carnivora; family Felidae; genus Herpailurus; species Herpailurus yagouaroundi. Next base: position 5,941,795 of record NW_024412421.1, read on the forward strand.
ACCTTTGCCTACCAGCGAGGAAACGAATGTTTTCAATTCTATAAAAGCATAAAGAGGGGCGCCTGGGTGGCGCAGTCGGTTAAGCGTCCGACTTCAGCCAGGTCACGATCTCGTGGTCCGTGAGTTCGAGCCCCACGTCGGGCTCTGGGCTGATGGCTCAGAGCCTGGAGCCTGTTTCCGATTCTGTGTCTCCCTCTCTCTCTGCCCCTCCCCCGTTCATGCTCTGTCTCTCTCTGTCCCAAAAATAAATAAACGTTGAAAAAATAATAATAAAATAAATAAAAGCATAAAGAAAGGCAGTTTATCTCAAAACATAGCTTGGGATATAGGCCCTCCCTGCCTTCCTAACGTCACCGCCATCCCTACCATGGGGTGAAAAGATTTCTAGGCACTGTTTTCCAGAACTTTTATAAAAAGATTTGGATTTCAGAATCCATTTTAGAGGTTTGACTTTTTAAAACTCCTCTTCTGACTGACTGATAAATGATATTGAAACGCAGCCACTTAATATTTAGCCTATGTCTGCCTGTGCCTCTTCAAAGATAATTTGGGAGAAGTTGACTACCTGGGGAAGATACCAGGAGTTGCCAAGAAACTCTTCTATTGACTTTCTAGTTATCTCTCCCCTTTAAGTGTCTGTGCTACCAGCAGATAGGCATGGTTATTTACGCAGGTCTTAGATGAAAGAAAGGACTGTCTCTGAAGTTTGCTACTCTGGCACTATGCTGACTTTGACCCGATCTGGTGCACCAATGGAAAACACCTAGATGGACATAAGGTTGAACGATGTTCTGTTCGAGCTCTTGAGACAAAATGGCAGCCAGGTTTTTACACCAGCAGGTCTTCTTGGATTTTAAATGAATGAGAGCTCCAGGTCTGGGACATGTGTAGAAACTATAGAAATTCATGGTCTTCCTGAACAGAGGCAACTGTAGACCAGTTGTTTGGTTTCAATGCTACAATAACTTAATTAGAGTAAAAGTGCTTGTCCCGTCCCCTTCTTCAGCTAGGAAAACTGGGATGTGTTTAATAATGGGGGATGAAGCCCACTTAACGAATCTGTAGTCCACGTGCTCCTTGGGGATGTGTGTACTGAATTACATTTCCACTCGCACTACTTAATTTAGGAATTGATTGAATGCAGTCAGGTAGAGAATGTGGCTTTTTTTTTCCCTCTACACATGAATGTGAGTTATAGAAAACATCAACAAATGGAAAATGACTAGAGATACAATACCTGGTCATAGGATCTGTTAAAAGAACATGCGTTTTTGGTAAGACCCAGGTAAAGCCTGAAAACGAGGCATTCCCTTTGACCTAGTAATTTCATTTCTGGGAAACCATCCTGAGGAAATCATTAAGAATGCATATAAAGATCTTGGACCCTATAACTGCCATGCAAAGACGCCCAGGCTAGCCTCCTTGAAGATGAGAGGTCACATGGTCATTCAGCTGTCACAGCCAACCCCAGCTATCCTAGCCAATACCAACCACCAGTCTTTTTTTTTTTTTTTTTAATGTTTATTTATTTTTGAGAGAGAGAAAGAGACAGAGACTGAGTGGCAAAGGGGCAGGAGAGGAGACACGGAATCCAGAGCAGTCCCAGGCTCTGAGCTGTCCGTACAGAGTCCAACCTGGGTCTCGAACCCACGAGACAGTGAGATCATGACCTGAGACGAAGACGGGCACTTAACTGACTGAGCCACCCAGGCACTCCCCAAACACTGGTCTTATGAGTTAAGTCATCTTAGACTTTCCACCCAACTTTGAGCCGCCGTGACTGAAATCAGTTGAGTGACCCTAGAAAAGCCCAGCAGAAAAGTACTCAATTGAGCCCAGCCCAAATTGCTGATCCACAAAATGATCATTGCAAACCATTCTGTGTAGTCTGTTTCATTGGTCTTTGGAAGTAATCCTGGCATCACACACTCTGCTGCCTACAGAACTAAAGACCGCATCAGCCAACCAGTGGATACATAGTAGGAGGAGCCAATGGAATGACTCAAAGTGTAGTAAATGTCATAGGTAACTACCTTCATTTTCTAGGGCTGCCATTAACAAAGGACCGCAGACGGGCAGCTTCCGCAACAGAAATGCATATTCTGTCATAGTTCTGGAGGCTGGGAGTCTGACATCAAGGGGTCAGCAGATTTGGTTCCCTCTGGGGGCCGCAAGGGAAAGATACGCTCTAGGCCTCTCCCAGTGGCTTATAAATGGTCATTATCTCCCTATGCCTCTTTTCATTGTCTTCCTTCTGTGCGTATCTGTGTCCCAATTTCCTCTTTTTATAAGGATTCCAGTCGTATTGGATTAGGGCCTAGCCTAATGTCCTCATCTTAACTTGATTAGCCTTATAAAGACCCCCATCTCCGAAAAGCTGACATTCGGAGGTACTGGGACTCCCCACACAGCATTTTGGAGGCACGTGATTCGATTCGTCACAATAACTCCAGGGAACCATAAAGACATTTGTATGCCGAATACCTTTTAGGCACAAAGGTGTGGCGGTTGAGGGTCCACAGGAAACAGCCCGTCTCTTCTGTTTGATCCTTCATCTCCGTTCCAGAAAAAAACTGGGCACTTGGTGTTCATGCATCACAATTTCAGAGGCAGACTTCTGCTGGGGCAAAGGAATAGCTTTCTAAATCGCCCTCTTACACCCAACAGTCACAGGCTCAAATAGCAAAGACTCCGTGGAGTAGACAGTCTCCATCTTGCCAGAAAAGCTGCCTTCTGGGTCTCCCAAACCTCTCAGCGACCAAGGGTCCTGATGATGCTTGGTCTCACGCAGCTGGATAGGATGCTCTTTCCCACGTGCACAAAACACCGATGTTGGGCGCAAAGGGCCCCCTGGAAGTCAGTGATGAGGACAACGCCGGCAGACTAAGAAGTGAAACCCACGAAGAGTCTTTGCTGTTTCCACTAAACCCCTTAAAATGAGAGAAACATACCAGGGGGCAGTGATACATTGTTTTATTTTAGTTTTTATGTTTTAAAGGGTGACTTTTCCTCATAATTTTAATTTTAAGACAGAGAGAGAGAAAGCATGCTTGCAAGAGGGGCAGAGGCAGAAAGAGAATCTCCAGCAGGCTCCACGCTGAGTGCAAAGCCCAACACGAGGCTCGATCCCACAACCCCAGGATCATGACCCCAGCCAGAATCAAGAGTCAGACGCTCAACCAACTGAGCCACCCAGGCGCCCCAATACATTGGTTTAAAAGAATGACTGAACAATAAAATCATGACCTAAAGGGAAACTTGAATCAAGGGGTACCACCAGTTCTTATCACAGGATCTATTCGGCTGCCACATCCCCTTTGCAATGAAAGAGAACAGAGGAGTGATGTGGATTGCCTTTGGTTTGTAAAATAGTCCAGTGTCACCTGTAACATTGAACTTCTAACCATCCCATCGGCCACCATTCGCAAAAACACAGACACAAAAAACAAAAAGGCTGATCACATTTCTTTTCAGCCTACGGCTTCTCGTCTTTAACACCGCTAACGCCAAGGACAAACTGTGCACTAAGACAACTATGCCAGGACTGTTCTCTCTCTCTTAGACACCCAGACTAGACAAAGACAGTGACAAGGACATCGTGGCATTCCACGCAGCATCTTCTGAGCGTTGAGAACAGGACAGGCGTGCTGTTCTGAGGGCGAAAAACATGAAGGCGAACGTGAAGACTGGAAGGTCCCACCTGCAAAGACGAGAAAAATAATTTCTCCCTTGCTTGGCCCACCCTTCCAAGCAGTTCTGGAAGTCAGCCAAAGAGGCCAGGTAGGGGCCAGTGACCATGCCTGCCCCAACCAGACAGTTCAGAAGTGTTACCTGAATGACTACAGTCAGCTAAAGAATCAGAGAGGGGGCAACTGTCAAAGCCCTCACGGTGGCCTGAATGAAGGGGAGACACGCACACACAATTAATTCAATAATAACTACGTTTAATGATTGCGTGCGTATGTCCTTCCGGGTCGAGGGGAATCCAGCCCGCCGTACAGCTGAACATTTGCCAAGAGTTGGAATCCGTTCTTACATTTGTTTTCTCTTATGCTTTCTCTCTCCTACACCATGTCTTGAATTCTTCTGTTCTCCGTCAGTCAGCCTCACTCTGTCCCAAACGGTACTTGTTTCCTTTTCCATCTGGTACAAAGATTACACTCTGCGTATAAAAAATGAATGTTCTCCCACATCAAAAACTGACAACACCGGACTTCCATTTGCTCAAGCCAAAACCTGGGGCATCATCGTTCTGTGCCCTGGGTGTTGTTTTGTCCCACCCATGTCAATGAAAATACATCAGAATCTGATGACTCCTCTCCTCCCCCCTGCCCTGTCCATCTCTGGTTAACTGGCCCCCATGTTTCCCCGTGGCCCACTGCCACACCCCCACTTCTCCGCACCAACGAGTAGCCTTCCCAAAAAAGATCTCAGACGTTCTACATGAGTTGGCTTCCACGACCCACCTCTCTTGACCTTATAGCCTATCTTTCACGGCGTGAAAGGATTTCATTCGCTCAAGCAAACAACTGAGTAGCAACTGAGAGGCAAGGGAGGGACTGCACGAACACCAGGGAGGCCGGCCAGTAGAGATGCTACCAGTTAGATTCTTAGGAGGGCAAAGATTGAAGAGAGTGCCATCTGAGCTCTTGTCTCCCCACGCCACCCCCCTCCTCCGCTCCTCCTTATGAAAATTAAATCCTGCGGTAATCATATTCATTGTATCCATTTACATATGCATCATGTTTTATAGGATCCCCTGAGTGAGGTAATTAACATGCTCTGTTCTTCAACAGAACAGAGCCTCTTTTCTTTCCTTCCTGCCGCCCTAGAGCAGGCAGCACCTTTCTTGTAGCTGGGATCCTGTGTAATGGATGGGTTCACAGGGTCCCTGATGGTGTCACCAAGATCTTGCCTGATATACTCGCATGCCCCACCCCCTCTGCTTGAATGGAAAACCCTCCTCTATTAGAACTCTCTTGGTTTTCTCAGCTTTCTCTGCAGGAGCGGACGGATGTCTTTTTGAGAACAGGCAAATAAATTGTCCCAGGCTTTGCTAAACCGATTAAATGAATTGGCTCTTGTCCACACACTTCTATCAGGCAAATCATCCAAGCAGGCTGGGTGGGTGAGAGTATGACGGGGTGACACTGGCAGGTGGGGTGAGGTTCCTGTGGGAAAATTCAGCTGAGTCCAACAGAAACAGAACGAAACAAACACAGAGAACACACATCCAGTGAAATACATGAACAGGAAACAGCACCTGCCCAGAGCTTCTACAGATGGGCATCGTGTTTATTCCCCCACCCTGTGAATTACAGCAAGGACGGTTTTCCCACTGAGGAGTCAGGACATTATGAACTTGACTACGGTTCCACAGGTTTTCAGGTGCTGAGTTGTATTCTGGGACCCATCTTGAAAGCCTACTTTGCCTTAAATAGATCTATCAAAATTATACACACTCAATTTCCAAGATTTAAAAATCTGCCTTTGTTTGTTTTCTACCTTTTGGCATTTCTCTTTTTTTTTCTTAATGTTTATTTTTGAGAGAGAGAGAGAGAGACAGAGACAGAGATAGAGTGTGAGTGGGGGAGGAGCAGAGGGAAGGAGACACACAGATTCGGAAGCAGACTCCAGGCTCTGAGCTGTCAGCAGAGAGCCCGATGCAGGGCTTGAACCCACGAACCATGAGATCATGACCAGAACTGAAGTCTCATGCTTCACCGACTGAGCCACCCAGGCGTCCCCCTTTTAGCATCTCTGACACTGGGATGCACCCTACGATCGATGTGTATGTTTAATACGGCAGTGCGTCCTCCTCTTTTCTTTATTTTTTCTTGAAAGGCTATTATTGAATCAGTGGGTGTGCCTTAGAGTCAATGGTGTGTGAGCACAAGGACACGGGGTACCCACACTTGCGTAAATGTCAGTATGAGCCTGTACACTCACCTCTCCGGGTATATCCATTCAGCAGCTCCTCTTTGCTATGAAAGGCACGCCAGTGCAGCCCTGAGGTCCTGGGAGAGCCCTCATCCGGGCTCCACTAGCCTGCCTGCAGCTTTCAAGGAGAGCTGTGTGCCTCCACGATCAATTACTTTTCGGAAGGGAAAAGCCCCAACAAGCTCCAAGCATTGCCAAGAAGTCAAGGAAACGTTACTACCGTTTGTTGCCAGATCCTAAGAGGCGCAGAAAAGTCCCAGGGAGGAATCAAAACCCTCCCGTGGTCTCTGTCCCTCTCTGACCCAGGGGAGCCCTGGCCCCACCTTCTTTTGTGCTAAAGGTCCTGTTAGCCACACCAAGGACAGGAACTAAGCCCAAGCAAGACAGGGCCGCACTCTGCAAGTGAAGAAAACGCCTCGTGGCTCGGGCAGGGTTTCTTTACAAACTCCTTAATTTCACCTCCTGAATTTTACGCTGAATTTTGTCAGTTTATAAATTTGCACTACAGCTTGGCACTGGGAAGGGGTGGGGGAGATAATCAAACCCACGGGCGTTTTACACACAGACACTGAAAAATAAAGACCATTAGCAAAAAGTATAATTAAATTAAAATGCCAACTTGCCAAAGAAGCTCAGTAAATGGGAAATATATCAAACTGTGATAATACAAATGGGCTATTTCTCAAGGTGTGAGAATGTCAATGGAATAAACTCTGATAATTCGCTGACTTTTTCTGCGCAAGGTAGAGCAAGGGTTTAAAAATAAATTACCGCAATAACACACACAGCCACATAGTGTGTGTACAATTGTTTAACCACGTTAGGACCGCATATCTGGGAGCACCAGGGCCTGAGGGACATAGAAAAATCACTTAAAACCAAATTTCTCCTTTTGGGTGACTTGGCCAGGCCCCAACCCCAGCAGAAATTTTTATTAGGCACCGGATCTACGTTTTTAGGTCCATTCAGCCTGATTTATTTTGAACGAGTGTTTGCCAGTTAAGTTTAACATATCCAGTTAACGATAGCCGAATATTCTCTAAAAGGGATCTCGTAATGAGGCCACGGTTCTTTGTAGAATATTGAAAATTACTTTTGGCATGCAAGTTCGTTTTGTTAATTCCTCTTTTAGTGTGCAAATAACCTTTGAAAACCTGCTTCTAGGTGTTTATGTGTCAGGACAGTATCAAAAATTATTCAATTGCCAAGTCACATGTCAACACTTCAATGTACAAAGCCTCGGAGACTCCCGATTCTCACTACTCTGCTGCCCTCTAGTGGACAGCCGACAAATCCTCGCCTTCGTTTGGATTTCTTTTTCTTTCTTTTTTTTTTTTTTTTTTTTTTTCCAACCCAAGCCTGCTACGCCAGCCATTTCCATTTGCATCACACCACGAAGGTAAGTGGCACTTTAGGAGAGGTAAAATATAAACAAGAAAGCAGGGACCCAACCGAAATCCCTGGGGGGAACACTTAACAAAGGTGAGGCTGTCAAACATTTCCTAAGAACCTCTCCACTTGGAAACCAGTCACCTGTGGCTCCCACCACGTCTTGGGAACAACGGATGGCAGCTCCCCCCGTCGTTCAAGTGGTGGGCTGAATAGACTCTCTGCCCACAGGAAGTTGGGAAGTGGCTCAGGCTCTCCCTCTGAAAGTCACAAGGTGAAGACTGGAATGTCAGAGAGAGAGAGAGAGGACGTTTAAAGTTCGCCCATCCTGACGCTTCTCATGCTGGATGGTCTCGAGCAACCTCGCAGAAGTATCCAGGTCCTTAGGGGAACTAAAGAGACTCGTTACATGAATAACAGCACGGCTGGTACGCAGTTACGACAGTCACATGTACTCGCCAGGCCATTTCATCTCCACAGTCGTCCGGTGCAAAGGCAGAAGCCCAGGGAGAGGGAAAGGAGCCCGCCAGGAGCCCACAGCTAATAGAGGACACAGCTGTCACCAGAACCCAGGTCTTGGCGATCCACAGCCCAGAGTTCCCCCCCATTACGACAGGCACCTTTGCCCCACTGATCACAGCAGCGGGTCTCTGAACACGTTTTCATAGTCAGTTGCAATGCGGCGTAATGAGTAACCTGACAAATGAGAGCCAAATTACGGAAACTGGTGAATTCGTTACCTTTTCGAAATGAATGACCGTGGATCCCCACTTATTCCTATCGCAAAATCACCCTTACTTGCATTCCATGAGTGGTAGAGAAAGTGGCGGAGATACAGCTGTGAAGTGCTGCCCATGTTGGGATGACAAATTTCAGTCCGTAAGCACAGAGGAGCGAGGGATGTGAAGTTTGTTTTGGTCTGGTTTTGGTTTGGTTTGTGGTTCGGTTTTTTACTGTTTCTATGGAGACCCTCATTTCACCAAGCGGTGTAAACTTCATTTCAGTTGAGTCAGAGCATCGCTGCCCTCCCAAGTCACCTGGATGGAGGTGGAAGGGAGGAGGGGAACGCAACACATCCTCAGTGTCGTCCTTTATCCAAGATGGCACCCACTGTGCTTTCCTCATCCGTGTCTAGTATTCTGTCCACAGTCCCAAGGGCTGCCAGTTCCGTCAGCTCTCTGGGCTAAACCCAGAGCTCTGAGTGCCTGGGAAGCATTCTCCTGCCATTGGGCATGTCTGGCTACATATTCCATGCAGTTATGGCCACTGTAGAAACATCAGCCTCCCCCATCTCTACCTGAGAAGGAGCAACCTTCTCTTTCCTTTTCAAATCTCATAAGCTACGTGTGGTTTCCACTGCTCTCACCCTCAGCCTACACTATTCACCCCAGGATCCATCTCATGGGTCAGAGAGCTGAGCCTTTGCTCAAAGACCCACCAATATCAAATTCACCTCATTCATTCATTCGCTCAGTGTCTGCTGACCTGCTCCTCTGGGCCGGGCCTGCCGTGGCATTGAGCATACCCCAATGAACAAGGTTGACCAGGTGCCTGCCCTCGTGGGGCTCACAACCTAGAGACGGAGACGCCATTAAACCAGCAAAATGCGCACAAAAGTATCTCAGGGATGAGTGGGGAGAGGAATGAGGGATGGTGAAGAGGCACATAACTTCAAACTGGGCAGTGAGCAAACGTCTTCATAAAAAAGTGTACATTTGAACACGGGTTTGCATAAATGTCCATGTGGAGCCATTTCCCAGTCTTGGAGCCTCGAATCTCTGCTAGAGTTTACCATCTGTTCTTCCGAATAGCAAAAGCCAGAACACCTTTCCTTCGTATGTTAGCTGCCCCGGGAGACATGAGAGCAGGACAAGGCACTTAGGGGGGCTGTTAGGAGGTACAGTAGAAAAACATTCTAAAATACCATGACAGGACACGCACTTTGGTAGAGATATTCCTAGTGAGCAAATCCTCCTTCATGTGTCCTGAGCAGGGGCAACTGTGGCTGAGACCCAAGTCTTGAAGCACTTCCAGACCTTATAATTTTTCAAGAGAAGTTGGAACCTAACTATTCTTATGAAATATCCTGATATTTACATATTTGTAATTAATTCTTATTTATTTATTTGAGAGAGAGAGAGAGTGGGGGAGAGGCGCAGAGGTTGCGGGGGGGGGGGGGAGACAATTTTAAGCAGCCTCCATGTTTAGCACACAGCCCGATGCAGGGTTCCATCCCATGACACCAGGATCATGACCTGAGCCCAAATCAAGAGTCAGGCGCTCAACCGACTGAGCCACCCAGGTGCCCCTAATTCATGTTATTTTAAAACCTTGTGCAGAAAACAGAAAACACACCTTTGGCCTAGATCCTGGCCATGAACCAGCCATCTGGAACCTAAGTTTCATTCACCTGTTCCATCTCTTGGGGGATCAGCCAGATACAGGCGAAGAGACCTCAGGTGAATCTTCATTCTACCGTAACTGTGTAAATGCGGGCAAGTTACCATCCCTCCCTGATTTTCTGCTTCCTTCTTAGAACAAGGAGAGAATTAGATGAGGCCAGATTTATCTTTATAGGCACAACCTTTACAGTTTAAACAGCTATAACAAACAGCCCCTAAAACGTATATGGCTGAACAAAGAAAAAAAAATAGGATCTCCTTTCTCACTTACCCGACAATCTGCGGCGGGACACTTGGCAGCTTTCTTCCATCCTGTGATTCAGAGACTATCTCTCTTGTTTCTGAGCCATCTCCTGTGGCTTCGCCATTATCTGCATCTTCCTGCACTAGGGGGAGAGGCAAAAATTTTATATATACACACCTGCTGCTTAAAAATAATAGCCTAAAATCCGTACATGACAGTTTTACATATGTCCTATTCGTGAGAAGTACACGTACAGCCACACCTACCTGTGAGGTGAGTTGGGACTCCACCGTGGGAGGGGAGAACAGATTTTAGTGGACATACAGAATTCCTGCCCATGCTTCTTCAAACAAAACGTGAGTCCAAAATTGCATGTCAGTCCAATATACAGAACAGTTAGACACGAAGTTGCACTGGTTGAAGCCAGAGGTAGGGAATTCCTAGACTCCATGATGAATACTGAATCACTGCTCAAATATTTTCCTCCTGTTCCTGGAGAAAGGAATACACTTCCTTGTTGCCCTGACATCCAACTTGGCCAATGATTTTGGCCAGTGAGTGTAGGCAGAAGTGATAGGTGCTATTGCCAAGCAGAAGCTTTAAAAACCATGGTCCACCATTCTTCTCTCTTTGAAATGGGCCTAGCATGTCCCACATAAAAGTCTCTCCTACAGCAAACTCCAGATGAAGAAACCATGAAGCAAAGCCAGGGTTGATCCGTGATGGTCATTCCACAAGAGTGAGAAATACACCTTTGCTGTTGTAAGGCATTACGATTTGGGGATCACTTGTTACTGCAGCACAACTTGACCTAAACTGACAAATACACTCACATTCCCAGTGCCCTCTGGCCTCACCAGGGGCCTAGGAAGCATAGCTTTAGAATTCAGCAACACAGAATCTAGGAAAGCCCTGGAATACATCATTGCTGAAATCCCTCAAAGTCCCTGCCTTCTGTGATTCTAGGGCTATGGGTGGCAGGGTCTGCAAAATATGAGTGATACTCTAGTGCCTGAGAGTATACACCAGGTGCTCAGGTGGTTTGGTGGGTGTGTAACAAATTCTTCTGAGGACCTTCTGTAACATGGAATATTCCAATCAGTGCCACCCCTCGTAGGCTATTCCCTCTGCCTTGAATACCCATCCCTTCCTCCTCCACCCAGTGGACTCCATGCCAGAATAAGAGTGTCCCATCTTGGATTCCAATAACGCAGAAGTGTCTTTAGGACCTTTCATGCCATATTCTTTGGGGAGCAACACTTGGTGTAGTGATCCTCATATCCTCAGTTTCTAGAACATCCCCTGATTAGTAATAAATTAGCTCAAAATGCGTTTATTAGGTAAATGAAAGAATGAAATACTTCCAAGTCATGGTATAAAAACAAAGAAGAATTTGCTCTCAGATGTGCAGCTATCTTAAAATATAACCATCATTTAATTTGATGGTTACGGGAAAGACAACATTTTTTGCCTGAGACAAATCATCTTTCTAAATAACCTGAAACTGTATTATACTGTCCAGTATATGTATACTGTATACAATACTATGAAATTACAGCATTTGCTATGCATTCCTGCAACCTAAACACTGCCTTTCTAGTCATCTTTAAATAAATGTGTTTAAAGAAACTTCTCCAGGAGGGAAAGTATGCCAAATAATTTACATTTTAGGGGCGCCTGGGTGGCGCAGTCGGTTAAGCGTCCGACTTCAGCCAAGTCACGATCTCGCGGTCCGGGAGTTCGAGCCCCGCGTCAGGCTCTGGGCTGATGGCTCAGAGCCTGGAGCCTGTTTCCGATTCTGTGTCTCCCTCTCTCTCTGCCCCTCCCCCATTCATGCTCTGTCTCTCTCTGTCCCAAAAATAAATAAACGTTGAAAAAAAAATTTTTTTTAAATTTACATTTTAATATAAATCAGTCAATTACATCCGGATTTTGCACCCCTCACTATACACATGTGCGCACACACATCGTGTGCATGTGTAACTTACTTAAATCTTCAGATCCTAAAACTTTTGCCCTTTTAAAAGTGATGCATTCCCGAGAACTTTCTCCTAAGCTTATGTTTAGATTTGGACTGTGAATGCCAGGTGCGACACCGTGCTGTGGGGCTTTGGTCTGTCTCCACCATCCTGTCCACCTGTCCACCATGGACAGGGAATGCTGGCCAAGTCAGGCAAACTCTCTTAGCCCCCATTTTTTTTTCAAAATGAGAGAATGGATGTTTCATACGTGGAACTTCAGTATGCACATATTAGTTATTATGAAGAAGGAGAATGGATCCAGAATTTGGATGGATGAAAAGTATAGCATGAAAGACGGCGTTTGAAGCCTTATTTTTCAGCTACACCCACCTGGATGGGCTAAAGGAAGACATCTTGAGAGGCAGGTCAAAACCTCAGGTAATGAAAGCCTCCGGACTCCCACTGATAAACTAAAACCACCCCTTTTCCTATAATAAGAGCAACAACTGAGTCAACTTCACCAGCTTGGACACTTGGTAAAACTCTTTCGGGACCTCAGTTTGATACCCGAAACTCTTGTCCCCTCCACAATTCACATGGCAATGACTGTAATGTCACAACAAGACAGACTGGAACAAAAGGAAAGCTGGTATTCCAAAATAACCCAACCCCATATATGAGGAGCAGAAATGTTCTCTTCTGACTAAGGAGACTGACAAATCCCTTCGCCCCATCCGCTGGGAATGGAAATGATAACCCGTCCCCTAATCATAACAATTATATGCTCAACTTAAAAGGATAAAACAAAGAGAGAACCTTGCTCCCTCCCCTAAGTTACAAGCATTATGGGACTGACACCTTTCATCTTATCCCTCACAACAGATGGCTTCTGAGGAATGGCCTCTAGGGGTGACAGGATGGCTGGGGTGTGCTGGGGGCCATGCGCTGAGAAACAGCTGTTTCTCAGGTTTGCTGGAAGGAAATTTTAATCAGGGTCAGACTGAAATTGGTTCATGCAGGCTTGAGTCTACCCGTGTCCTGTTGGACAACAGACAGGCAGAGGACTGAGGCAGAGAGAATACAGAATGGCGTAACTTTAAAACCTTCTTTTGGCCCAATTTACATGAAAAATTTAAACTCAGCTGGTGCCAGAATTCTTAATACATTTACCCTCTTCATTATTTCGAAATCATAGGAAACCAAGGTCTTACTCAAATCGCTACTATTATCATCGTAGGACAAGATTTTTGGTGACACTCATCAAGAGAAAGCAGCAAAAAATGATTATGAGTCAGGCACCAATGGGGTCCTGGGCCATGGCAGGCTCTGGTACTTACATATGAGGTCTAGCAGGATGCCTGAGCCAGTGCATTCTTTGGAGACATGCCCCACATTGAGCCAGTGAGGAGGACCTAACAAGGCCATCAGCACTAGTATCTGGGGAGACATGATTCCAGTCCACCTGCATGCCCAGAAAATTAGCTCATTACTGAGCATCTCTGAACACCACAGGGACACGTGGTCCGGTCCATGGGAAATCCTCAGTGACAAATTCAACTGCACTTGGCACAAAGCCATAGAGTTATTCACGTGCCATTTCTCTGGGCCTCTGCCAAAACCCCCATATGATGTAGGAGTCATTGAATACAAACCGTTGGCTCTGCCCACAAAAGTCACAGGAGGCCCCATAGAGCAGGTAGGGAAGGAAATGGGGGTAGAAGGCGCGAAGGAAGACGAGAAGGAGGAGGAAAAAGTCACTTCTATTCCCAGAATTCTTCCCCCCCGCCCCTCGCCATCTGTATTATTATTCATTCCCTCTAGGAATTCGAAATGATTCCCCATTCTCCATAAGACAAATTTAGAAGCATTAAACGTTCGGCACTGGAAGAAACCACAGACGAGCTTTATAAACTGGCATCTCAAGGGACAAATTCAACCCTTCAGAGGCGGTTTGCTTGGTCTTGACCTTCTTTCTTTCCTTCTTTCTTTCTTTCTTCTTTCTTTCTTTCTTCTCTCTCTCTTTCTTTTTCTAATTTGAAGTTCTTCAAGCATTTCTCATTTCCCTTAGGTTACCCCATTTGCACCTGGCCCACTTTGTTCCTTTATGTTACTCACCCAAAGGCATTTGAGTGGGCCACATGGCCTTAGAGAGGGCTACCAGTCAATTTCTTCCCCCGCCATCGCCCTTTCACAAATGAGGAGACCAAACAACTCAGGAAAAAAATAATAAATTAGAATATACACGTATATATTTACACACACACATATAAACGCATATATATCTCCCTGGAAATCTCTGCTTGCTAAAGAGAGGTGGGGCTTGCTTTGGCATCTTGAAAAGGAGGTCAGAAGTCCTCATGGCCTTCAGAGAAAGCATTCTATGCGTATGATTTCTTATATATATGAAGAGTCCCTTTGTTGGAATGCTTTTGATAAAAGCGGGTCTAGCGATCTGGTTCAAAGGGATGGGTTGTGCAGAGTATCTCAGAGCTTGCCCATCTGGAGTCTCATTTTTGCAGGGCTCCCCTAAAAGTTCCTCTAAGCTAATTATCTCTGAGTAGCTCATTATAGTTATTTTGAGTTACACTGAGTTAAGTTCCTTGAAAAGCAAATCTTAACCCAAAGGCATGGCTCCCTCCTGGTGAAATTTACAGCAGGATGGCACGTCAGAGGAGGAGAGAATTTTGGACCTGGAGCACCCCCCCCCCCCCCCGCTAAAAACCATATGCCTAAGATTGGCAGTGACTCCAGGACTCCAGTAAACTGTGGGGTTATCTTTTCCCTATGATATCAAATTTTACAACCCAGTCTGAAAGATCAATTTATTTCAAGAAACAGATCCTCACTCAAGCTGGCTTTGGCAATGAAGAATTTATTGGAAGGATGCAGAAAAATCTTGTGAAATCTATTTGAAGAAATACAGCTGGCCATTATGGCAACTGGAAAGTCACCAGCCAGAGCTTCTTTTTGCCTCTTTATTTGGGGGGATGCTTGACCTCTCATTTCTGCTTCTCTCGGCGAGGATATTCTATTCTTTCTGCAAACTTCTTCCTTTCTGAGCCTCTTTTCTTCTGCCCCTCCAGACCTCTGCAAGTTTCACTCAATCGTGGCTACTTGTGATCCTAACTCCATACAGCCTTGTGGTTCCAAGGCCAATGTGGCTCAGCAGTATGTTCCATGCCATTCCTGCTTTCCAGAAAGACTGACTGGCTCAGATTAGGTCAGGTGACCATCCAGTCCAACCAGCTTTGGTAACGGGGCAAGGTCAAGCAGAATACAGAAAGTTGCTCAGGCCTAAGTCAGGACTATTAGGAGAATTGTGAAGAGAAGGACAGCACCAGCTGCCCAAACCCTTGTCTCTGTTCCTCCCTGTCATAAGGATGGAGCTAGAACATGCCATTCCTGGGTTAGACAAGAGTTTGGGGCAAGAAGCTCCAGCAGTTCTCCATTCGTAGCTCCACAGAGGAATTCCTCCAGACTGAATGTCTTCCATCACTCTCCATCCACTGGGGAAAAGTGACCTTGGATGAACTAATTCAAATCCCCAAGGAAAGAAAGAGGGGAGAAAGTTCTAAGTGGTAGATCTCAGCTCAAGCGAAGGAAGTGCAAAGTAGCACTGGAATGTCCCTGTGAGAAAGGTCCATTCCCAAACCTCCAAGCTGGGGCTAGATGGAGAGGAGGTGCCTTCCTGCAGGAGTGAAGGGCCACTGTCACAGGCTTCTGGTGCCCCCATCCTCCCTTCCTCCTTCCTTCCCTTCCTCCCTCCCTCCCTTCCCTTCCTTTCCTTCCTTCCTTCCTTCCTTCCTTCCTTCCTTCCTTCCTTCCTTCCTTCTTGTTCCCTCTCTCCCTCTTCTCCTTTCCCTCCTTCCTTTCTTCTTTGCTTCCTTCCTTCTCTCCCTCCCTCCTTTCCTTCCTCCCTTCCTCCCTCCTGTTCTTCCTTCCTTCCTTCTCTCCCTTCCTTCCCTCCCTTTCCTTCCTTCCTTCCTTCCTTCCTTCCTTCCTTCCTTCCTTCTTTTGTTCCCTTCCTCCCTCCTCTCTTTTCCCTCCTTCCTTTCTTCTTTCCTTCCTTCCTTCTCTCCTTCCCTCCCTCCCTTCCCTCCTTCCTTCCTTCTCTCCTTGTGTCCCTCCCTCCGTCTCTTCCCTCCTTCCCCATTTGTCTATCATGTTGTTCAACACACACCTGTTCAACAGATCATCCAGGTTACACAAGGATTATATATCTTAGCATCCTCACTTCACTCGGCCCAGACTGGTTCCATGTTTTGCTGGAGGAGGCAATTGTGCCTAGCAGGTAAAAGCTGAGAATAGTCAGTGGAAGGCCCTTCCTTTAAATGCCTTCCTGCCTGCCCTGCTGTGGTGCCACACTCTACTCTCCCACCACACCTCACAACTAATGTCCAAGCAGCTCAGAGAGAGGGCAAATATAAGGTGAATTTAATATGATAGGACAGGAAACAATTTCACAGAGAATCAGCTACATAAATAATGAAACCCAAGTCACAGTTCTATTTGTTCTGCAAACTTTACATCAAACTAGAAAGGCAGAGCACTCATGGAATGATCCACATCAATCATGGCATAATATAAATCTCTAACGGTAAGGGGCGGGGCATCAAAAGGTGCATGTGCACACGTGTGCATGTAGGAGGAGGAAGAGGGACAAAACTGTGATTGGTCAAGCTACTGCCTGAAATTCCACCATGTGCCTTCCTTTGGGCTGAACCTTCAAGTGTTATTAGATTTTGGTTCTGACATGTACCACCTACATTCTTTCGAGCCCTCTAATTTCTAGAGTAGGTAACTTCACTTAACTGAAGGTACTGTCTCTTTCAGATCTCACATTCTCTATTCCAGAACGAACATTTCACATTCCCACGTCAACATTCTACGTTATTGCCCTTTCTGGATGACAATGATCTCAGCTGCAAGTTTGAAGCCTCTCCTCTGGGAGTGCTGCACGGAACACACAATCTGGGTTGAGATTTCAGGGAGCTCTAGGAAATGCTGATGCAGTACCTTGGTAAGCACTGCCATCACCTCGCCATCCCCCAACAACTCAGTCACGGGACAGCCCTCAGGAGATTTTATTGGTTTGGATTGTGACTCACATGGCACCCTTACTGCAGCCCACCTTACCAAGGACCAAAGACAGTCAGCAAAGAGAGGCTTTTGAAATGCAAATACATACCTAAGGGATACAGGAGTGCTGATGCATAGGGACACATGTACCCCAATATTTATAGCAGCACTTTCAACAATAGCCAAATTATGGAAAGAGCCTAAATGTCCATCATCTGACAAATGGATAAAGAAGATGTGGTATATATATATATATATATATATATATATATATATATAATGGAATACTACTTGGCAATGAGAAAGAATGAAATCTGGCCATTTGCAGCAACGTGGATGGAACTGGAGAGTGTTATGCTAAGCGAAATAAGTCAGGCAGAGAAAGACAGATACCATATGTTTTCACTCATATGTGGATCTTGAGAAACTTAACAGAAGACCGGGGGGAGGGGAAGGGGGGGAAGTTACAGAGAGGGAGGGAGGCAAACCACAAGAGACTCTTAAATACAAGGAACAAACTGAGGGTTGAAGGGTGGTGGGGAATAGGGGAAAGTGGGTGATGGGCACGGAGGAAGGCACCTGTTGGGATGAGCACTGGGTGTTGTATGGAAACCAATTTGACAATAAATTATATTTAAAAATTTAATTTAACTTAATTTTAAAAAATGCAAAGACCATGAAAGAAAAGGACTGTGGGTAATGTGGTTCCAGCTACCTGTTTCATTCCACCCCTAAATGCCTTTGCCCTCATCCCCTTACTCCAGCCACATGACTTCCTTCAATTCTCCTGTGACCATCACACCCCTCTATTTGAAATGCCCCTTCCCTTCCCTTCTATCCTCAGTTCACCAACTACTTCTCTTTCAGATTTTAACTCAACGGGAGGTTTTCCCAACGTTTGTTTTTAAATTTCAATTCCGGTATATTTAGCATAACTTTAAACATAAATTGAGGGGGTACTCTTTTATTTTATTTCATTATTTCTTTTTCTCTTTCCATTTCTTTTTTTCTTTATTTTACAAATAAAATTGTAAGATATTTAAAGTGTGGATTATGGTAGTTTGACATAAGTATATACTGTGGAGGAATTTCCACCATCTAATTCATTAACATATCCATCACCTAGGGGCACCTAGGTGACTCTTGGTTTGGGGTCAGGTCATGATCTCACAGTTCGTGGGTTTGAGCCCTGTGTCAGGCTCTGCACTGAGAGTGTGGAGCATGCTTGGGATTCTCTCTCTACCTCTCTGCCCCTCCCCTGCACACACGCTCTCTCTCTCTCTCAAAATAAATAAATAAATAAATAAATAAATAAATAAATAAATAAATTTAAATATATACCCATCATCTAATATATTTATCCTTTTTTATCTGTGTAAGAACAGAGAACATTTATGTTCTACTCTCTTTGTTCATTTCAATTGCAAAATACAGTGTTATCAACCATGATCACCATGTTATAGATTGCATCCTTAGCCCTTAATCATATTACAGCTGAAAGTTTGTACCCTTTTACCAGCCTCTCCCTGTTTCCACCGGCCCCTAGCCCATGACAAACACTTTTCTACTTTCTGTTTCTACGGTTTCAGCTTTTGATTTAGATTTGCACATATAAGTAATACTACACAATATTTACCTTTCTCTGGCTTATCTCACTTAGCATAATGCCTCAAGGTCTATCTATATTGTCACAAATAGGAGGATTTCCTTCTTTCTCATGGCTAAATAATATGCAAATATTATATATGATGTACACACACATCCACACACAAATGAAGTATACTATATCTTTTTATGCATTCATTGGCCGATGGACATTTAGGTTGTTTCCATATATTAACTATTGTGAAAAATGCTGCAATGAACATGCAAATGCAGATATCTCTTCAATGTCTTTTTCTCATTTCCTTTGGATATATACCCAGAAGCGGGATTGCTGGATCACAGTTCTATTTTTAATCTTTTGAGGAATCTCTCTATACTGTTTTCTATAGTGGCTGCACCAACTTACATTCCCACCAACAGTCTACAAGGATTCCTTTGTCTCCACATCCTCCCCCAACACCTGTTACAGCTTGTCTTTTTGATGTCGGCCATTCTAACAGGTGTAAGATAATATTTTATTGTGGTTTTGATTTGCACTTCCCTGATTATAGTGATATTGAGAAACTTTTCTTGTACCTGTTGCTCTTTTTGTGTGTCTTCTCTGGAAAAAAAATGTCTATTCAGTTTCTCTGCCCATTTTTTAATTGAATTTTTTTATTATTTGCGTATTTTTACTGTTGAATTGTACAAATTCTTTGTTTTTGGATGTTAACCCCTTATTAGAGATATAATATGCAAATACTTTCTCCCATTACCTAAGATGCTTTTTCATTTTGTCAATGGTTTCTTTTGCAGCACAGAGCTTTTTAGTTTGATGTAGCCCCACTCGTTTATATTTGCTTTTGTTCCTTTTGCTTTTGGATTCAAATCTCAAAATTCATTGCTAAGACAGATGCCAAGAAGCTTACCCCCTATGTTTTCTTCTAAGAATGGTTTCACATCTTAAATTTAAGTCTTTAATGCATTTTTAGTTGATTTTTATATACAGTGTAAGATAGAAGAACAGTTTTTTTCTTTTTTTTTTTTTTCTGGCATGTGGTTATTCAGTTTTTTCAAAACCATCTATTGGAGATACTCTTCTTTCCCCATTATATGTTCCTGGCTCCTTTGTCATAATTAATTAATCATATATGCATGGGTTTATTTTGGGGCTCTCTATTCTGTTCTGTTGATCTGTGTGCCTGTTTTTACGTCACTATCATACTGTTTTCATTACTATCGCTTTGTAATAGAACTTGAAATCAGGAAGTGTGATGCCTCCAGTTATGTTCTTCTTTTTCAATATTGTTTTGGCTTTTGGGGGTCTTTTGTGGTTCCATACAAATTTTGAGATTTTTTTTTCTATTTTGGTGAAAAATGCCATTGGAATTTTGATAGGAATTGCACTGAATCTGCATATTGCTTTCAGTAGTATGAACATTTTAGCATTACTAATTCTTCTAATCCATGAACATGGAATATCTTGCCATTTATTTGGGTCTCCTTCAATTTTTTTTCACCAATGCATTTAGTTTTTAGTGCACAGATCTTTTCTTCTTGGATAAATTTATTCCTAAATATTTTATTCTTTTTGATGCAATTATAAAGGGGATTATTTCTTAATTTCTCTTTCTGTTACTTTCTGTTAGTTGTTACTGTATAGAAACACAATGGATTTTTGTATATTGATTTACAACTTTATCGACATCATTTATTAATTCTAACCAGTTTTTTGGTGGCCTTTAGAGTTTTCTATGTATAATGTCATGTCATCTGCATACAGAAACATTGTTACTTCTTCCTTTCCAATTTGGGTGCATTTTATTTCTTTTTCTTGCCTAATTGCTCTGGCTAGGACTTCTAGTACTATGTTGAATAAAAGTGGTGAGAATGGCATCATCAGGGAAATACAAATCAATGACAATGAGATACCACCTCACACCTGTCAGAACAGCTAACACTAACAACTCAGGCAAAAACAGATGTTGGCGAGGATGCAGAGAAAGAAGATCTCTTCTGCACTGCTGGTGCGAATGCAAACTGGTGCACCCACCCTGGAAAATAGTATGGAGGTTCCTCAAAAAATTAAAAATAGAACTACCCTACAACCCAGCAATTGCACTACTAGGTATTTATCCAAGGGATACAGGTATGCTGTTTTGAAAGGGCACATGCACCCCAATGTTTATGTGCATGCACCCCAATGCAGCAATATCAACAACAGCCAAAGTATAGAAAAAGCCCAAATGTCCATTGATGGATGAATGGATAAAGATGTGGTATACACACACACACACACACACACACACACTGGAATATTAGTCAGCAATCAAAAAGAATGAAATCTTGCCAATTGCAACTATGTGGATGGAACTAGAGGGTATTACACTAAGCGAAATTAGCCAGTCAGAGAAAGACAGATATCATATGACTTCACTCATATGAGGACTTTAAGAGACAAAAGAGATGAATATAAGGGAAGGGAAGCAAAACTAATATAAAAACAGGGAGAGGGAAAAAACATAAGAGACTCTTAAACATGGAGAACAGAGGGTTACTGGAGGGGTTGTGGGAGGGGGGATGGGCTAAATGGGTAAGAGGCATTAAGGAATCTACTCTTGAAATCATTGTTGCACTATATGCTAACTAACTTGGATATGAATTTAAAAAAAGAAATTAAACATATTTCTTATTTATTAAGTAAATTAAATAAATAAAAAGAGTGGGCACCTATGTCTTATTCCTGACCACTGAAAATGGAACTTAGCTTTGGGCTTGTCATATATGCTCTTTGTTATACTGGCATACATTCCCTCTATACCCAGTTTGTTGAGAGTCGTTCTTATCATAAATGTATGTAGAATTTTGTCAATCTATTGAAGTGATCATATAATTCTGTCCTTTATTTTGTTAATGTGGTATATCACATTTATTGACTTGTGAATGTTGAGCCGTCTTTGCATCCCTGGAATAAATCTCATTTGATTGTGGTGTATGATCCTTTTAATGTATTGTTGAATTTGATTTGCTAATATTTTATCAGGCGTTTTGTGCATGTGTGTTCATTAGGGATACTCGCTTATAATTTTCTTTTCTTGTAATGTCCTGTCTGGTTTTGGTGTCACGGTAAGCCTAGCCTTATAAAGTGAGGTTAGAAGTGTTCCCTCCTTTTCTATTTTTTGGAAGAGTTTGGGAAGGATTCATATTAGTTCTCTGTTAAATATTTGGTATAATTTACCAGTAAAGCATCTGGTCCTGGATTTTTCTTTGTTGGGAGATTCTGATTACTGATTTACTCCCCTTCCTAGTAATTTGTCTCTTCATATTTTTTATTTCTTTGCTTAAATTCTTTTTTTTTTTCATATGAAGTCCTCAAAATCTGGTGTGAATTACATATTTAACAGCACTTCTCTATTTTGAATGGCCACATTTCAAATGCTCAATAGCCACACGTGGCTAATGGCTACTATAGAACATAGCTCAAAATTGATGAGCAACCTTTACCATGAAATCAATGGTGACTCCAAAACCTTAGAAGGTGACCTCAATGGACTGAATGTGTGTGTCCCTCCCAGGATTCATATACTGAAACCCTAATCCCAATGTGATGCTATTTGGAGGTGGGGCCCTTGAGAGGTACTTATGTCATGAGGCTGCAGCCCTCATAAACAGGATTCATTTTCTACGAGGTCTATTTATTCCTCTTTCCATCATGTGAGGACACAAGAAGATGGCCATCTGCAAAACAGGAAGAGAGCTCTCACCAGAACCCAACCACGTTGGCGCCCTCTGAGACTTCTAGCCTTTACAGCATCTGTTGTCGGTAAGCCACCTGGTCTATGGTGCTGACGACCTGAACTGGCTAAAACAGTGGCTGCATCTTTAATAGTTGGCAAATTAGACCTATTGGCCAAATCTGGCCTACCAAGTGTTTTGTTGTTGTTGTTGTTATTGTTGTTGTTGTTGTTGTTGTTGTTGTATCGCCTACAAGGTCACAGTGGTTTTTACATTTTTAGTGATCAAGAAAAAATTTTTAAAACAAATAACATTTCATGGCACGTGAAAATATATAAAATTCAAATTTTAGTGTCCATGAAGAAAATTTCATTGGAACATAGTCACGTCCATTCATTTATGTATATTCTCTGGCTGTGATAGAGGTTAAATAGTTATCTATGGCCCATAAAGCCGAAAGTATTTACTAGCTGGCCCTTATCAAAAAAAGTTTGTCAAATGTTGGGTTTAGGGTTGCCAAAAAATATACAAGATGCCCAGTTAAATTTTTATATCAAATAAACAACAAATAATTTTTAGTATGTCCCTTTGTATGGAACATACTTACAATAAAACATATTTTTGGTTCCTCTGAAATTCAAAGTTGACTATGCATACTATATTTTTATTTGCAAATCTGGTAATCTTACCTGGGCTAGAATATTGTTCTTTGCTCACAGGAAAGACCTTCAACATATCAGTTATACAAAAGAGTGAGAGCTACTGATGAAAAAAATCCACCACGGAGACTTCCAGCATCTTATTTTGGACATCATCACCTTGATTTTGAACTCAGTTCAAAGGCACTTAGAGTGACAGACTGCTTAAATAGTTACTGGAAAAATGGCTTAAATGATATTGTACTAATGTTTAAAAAGATGCAATCAATCAAGCTTATGTTGAAAAATCCCCTATAAGAAACAGTCTTGCTCTTACATTAAAATATTTAGAGATATATTTTCAGTACATGTTTTCAAGTGTATCTGCTTGTAACTTGTTAGTGGTTTTTAATAGTCCTCATAGTCAGTTTTGTGCTTTTAAAATAGAAATCATCATCTAGGAACAGAAATCCAATTTATAACATTTATATAGGGAATAAGAGGGTCCGCTTAAAAGAGCTTTACTCTCAAATGTTCTTCAGGAATAAATTAAACCAAAGTCAAGGCTCTGTAAAAGCCAACTCTGGCTTCTCCATTTTGCTGAGAGCCAGCTTTGCACTTGCCTGAAGAGGCTGAAATGAAAAGTTCCCTTCTGCTGAACATGAGTAGGCTTATGTAAGATACAGGTAAGTTCTCCATTACCATCTGGGCCCTGAGGCCGTTAATATTTGATGCATTCCTCATCATCTCTGTTTGTGTAATTTGTCAACGCCCAACAGGTCCTCTGCCAGCTATGCATTAAAACTATTTTCAAAATATGTCATTGTCAGCCCTTGGCACACTCATTACTTATTAAGATAAGAGGCCGGATGAGGCAAGCAGGAGGCGGCTTGCTTACTTAAACATACTTCACTTAACTGTAGGGAAATCAAGTGATCTAGAGGATCATGAATAGGAAAGCTTAGAGGGCCCCATCCCTTCTTCGCTGGGCAGAAGGAGAAACTGAGGCCCAGGGAGGGGAAGGGACTTGGTCAAGGTCACTCAGAAGTTCGGCGGCAGAAGTAGAAGTACAGCTCAAGTTTCCCAAGCTCTTAGTCCTTTCCTCCACCATCACCAGCACATTTGTCTATGGGAAGTGGACAAATGTGACCACAGATGAATGGAAAAAGAAAATAAGGCAGAACTTCACAGATACTATCTCCTTGAATAGCAAAATCATCCATAGGAACCACTGAAACAGTGTTTTCTGGAGCACCTGGGTGGCTAAGTCGGTTAAGTGTCCGAGTCTTGATTTCGGCTGAGGTTATGATCTTGCACTTTGTGGGTTCAAGCCCTGTTAGGCTCTGTGCTGGCAGTGAAGAACCTGCTTGGGATTCTCTCTCTCTCCTTCTCTCTCTGCGCCTCACTCTCACTTGGGCTTTCTTCCTCTCTTTCTTTCTTTTTTTTTTTTTTAATTTTTTTTTTTTTACATTTATTTTTGAGAAACAGAGTGAGACAAAGCGTGAACGGGGGAGGGGCAGAGAGAGTAGGAGACACAGAATCTGAAGCAGGCCCCAGGCTCTGAGCAAGCGGTCAGCACAGAGCCTGATGCGGGGCTCGAACCCACGAACTGTGAGATCATGACCTGAGCCGAAGTCGGACACTCAACCGACTGAGCCACCCAGGCGCCCCTCTTCCTCTCTTTCAAAAAATAAATAAATAAAGTTGAAAAAAAAGAAAGTGTTTTCAATAAACTTGAAAAAAAAAGTGTTTTCCAAGTGTGGAACACATACCCCTAATGCTGTTCAAGATGATTTAAAATGTCAGTCATATAAATAAACTGTTTAAAGTTAAACGATATGTTTATTTTGATGCATTATAAAACATACATCAAAGTTATGATCAGGGCAGTGAGGGGGGATGTACCGCAAACTCATGAATTTGTAGATACTACTGCTGAGGTCAAAGCTAAGTCATAAATAAGGATTTGATTGAAAATCGCTTTAAATATAGTTATCACCCAACTCATGTTTTCAATTACACATATTGCAGTATTTTTTATTGTTATATAATGATTTTTATTATTACATCTCATAATCAACTTTGGTATTTTAAAGAAAGGAATTAGCATTCAGGAACCACAAGTAAAACACTCATGCAACTCATGATAGCACAAGGATTTACAGACATAGCAAGAATGACAGAGGTGATAGTCAAAGGGCCAGTGTTTAAGGGAACCGTAAGTTATAGTACCTAATTAAAACTTACTAACATAAATGTTAGTTAAGAAGTATAATCTAGTATTTGTAAGCTATGGCTGTGATTTATATTATGATAGAATACCTAAGCGCTATGTCATTCATACAAAACTAGAACGATTTAGAATATAAGTTTTTTAAATGGTCCTCATTTGGCTGCAATGCCTCAGCCTCTGCTTTAATTCCCAACCTGAGGTGCTAGCACCCACATTCTCTCACACATTCCCTTTGACATAGCTTACTCTTAAGAAATTCAAACCAAAGTGTTCAAAGTGCTCTGGCTCAATGTATTCACTATCCCTGAGAAACTGCATTCCTATTGGAGGGCCATGGGACTGCTTATGTCAAGTCAATGAAATGAAGCACTAACAGTGGAAATTCCCGACATCATTTAGAAGTGGGACAAGGTCCTGAGGGTCCAGCAGACCTGCCACGCATACCTAAATCCCCTCTCTGTCAGGAAAGTCAACATAAGGCCCAACAATAAAACATCCGGGTATTACATTTTGATCAGGTGGGTGGTACCCGATAGAGAGGCAGCTTTAGAATTCAACTGTTTTCTTTGTAGAGACGTCAAGACCAAGAAAAGAAGGAGAACTTTTGTTCTCGTAGCAGTAATGAATGATTTGAAGTTACATGGGAACAATATCACAGGACTGTCAACAGAGTTTAATTAGGAAACCAACCAACTAATTAGTCAATGGAAGGAAGCACTCGCAAGCATTCAACATTTATTCATTTATTTAACAAATTCTTATTGTATGCCCTCTTCGTGCTTTTAGGCTGGGTATACAAGGGGAAATTACCCCTTCCTTCAAGGAGCAAGCAAGCATTGCTCACACATTACAGAGTGTGTACAGAGGAGGGAGACTTACATACTGCGTGTGTGTGTGTGTGTGTGTGTGTGTGTGTGCGTGCGTGTGTGTATGGAGGTAGTGTTAACACCATGAAGAGATGGTAGGAGGGTTTAATGAGGTTAGGAGCCTCAGTTTTTTTCCAGGCAGTTCATCTAAGTTGCCCTCATTTACTCCAAGGCAGGGCCACCTCTGTGGTGTGTTTAGCTCTGGACGAATATTTTTTGCAGTGTCCCTTTCTACACCATCTACTTGATTCTTTCTAATACATCACAAAATTCATGGGCCCATGTGAGGTGTTGTGGTTTATCTATGATGATGCAGACCAATGGGCGGAAGAGAGATATTTACGTATTTGTTTATTAGCAAATCGATGCACGTGAAGATCCTTCCTACAGACACTAACTTTTCCTATCCAGATCCGGGAACCAACTCTCTGTGTTGTCTATTGCCAAACGCACCATTCCTGGTGAATTTTAAATCTCTGCCACAAGAAAAAGATGACAAGACTGTTGTTCTTCACAGCACCACGACTCCTTCCGACCTGTCTGTACGGAAACAATATAGATCTTCACCAGCTGCTGTCCCCTAACGCCTTCTGTTTAATGCTGGTTACAACACTGTTCGTGAAGCTGCATCAGCCACGGGCCCCTCTCCCACAATGGCCTACAATGACTGTCTCCAAGGTCATTACTGACCTTTGCTAATGATGACTACAAATGTAAGTCTTACCCAAAGGATAAAGAATAATGAGTGCCCTGATCACGTGAAATTTGTTGACCCAAATGTTTTGGGTAAAAAGCAGAACAACGCATCTTCCACCTAGGTCTTCTCTTGAGCTCTAGAGACTGCAATTCTTTCATTTCTAGAATGTGGTTGCTTTTTTATTATTCAAGTATAGTTAACATGCAGGGTTATATTAATGTCCAAAGTGTACAATATAATGATTTAATAATTCTATACATTACTCGATGCCCATAGAATATGATTGTTTTTATGTATTTATTTTTTTAATGTTTATTTATTTTGGGGGGGAGGGGCAGAGAGAGGAGGACAGAGGATCCAAAGTGGGGTCTGTGCTGACAGCAGAGAGCCTGAAGTGAGGCTTGAACCCACGAACAACAAGACGGTGACCTGAGCCGAAGTCGGACGTTTAACTGACAGAGACACTCAGGGGCCCCAGAATATGTTTGCTTTTAATAATGTCTGCCCCTACATCACCACCAGACGGAGGGTAGGTGAGGGGTGTATAGTCAGAGCAAGAAGAATGAGAGGTCCCTTTAGCATAAGCCATGTTCCATGTCTTGTCTGGTGTGGCTTAAGAATGACCTTGGAGGGCATAACTTTGCCACATCCGTTGTAGGCAAGAAAGGGCATGGAAGGACCCAACGGCAATGCTGAGCAATGTTATAGGTAGTCCTCAGAGGACCTAAGTGTGGCCACCCTTGACTCTTGGTGGGAAGCTTATGGAGGGGACAGGGTGACTAACATCATGTCGGGGTCGGAGCACTGCAATGGAAACATGGACATAGAGAATGTATGCATGGCTTACATGTGTGGCTAAGATCATGGGTCTGCTGTAGATTTTTGGTAGCCCAGAGCTATGTTTTCCTTTGCCCCATGTGAGAGTCATTCAAAATCAGGGTGTCAGCACCATTCTGGCTCCAGGATCTCATGTAATCCTGTAAAAACAAATACTGTGCCAGAAGCAGGAGCAATCAACCTCCAGGCTGCCTTCCTAAAAGTAAGACCGGCAATTGATAGAGCTCTGCAAGTAGAAGGTCATGGAGTGCCCTTCTATACAGGCACTCCATGGGGCAGAATAGGGGTAGAACCCAGACTGTGCCCATGAGAATCCCAACCTGATATGGACACCCTACCAGATCGATCTGGGGCGGGGTGCTTTGAAAACTTCCAACATGGTGTCCCAAAGCAGGAGGTCCCCGAAGGCAAGGCCAGGGCAGGGCCCTGCTTGCCCATCTCTAAGGACTTATATCTGTGATGGTAGGAATAGGTAAGGGCAGCGGGAGGCCTGCCGCTGAGCCTCCCCCGGCATCCTAGGGCAGGCGCTGGCATCCAGGGGAAAGAAGTTCACTGCACGCCTGGGTGGAGGGGAGCCCCTCTACTCCAAACACCTATTCTCAGCTAAGAGCAAAACAGGTATTCAGAGGCCCAAAGGGCGCAGCGGGCCTTGCTCTGGTTGCCTGTTGAGGTCAGGGGCAAGGCAGGCTTCCGGGCAGCGATGCACAGGAGTCTGCCAGGAGCCAGGCATGTCTGCTGACAGAGGTTAAATCACAGGAATACGATGGCACGTGGCAGGGCTAACGGGGACACTGGCTCCTAGCCAGCGCAGGTGACCGATGACTGCCTACAAAGGCAGGCTGACAGGAGTCCCGCTACGCTCAGAGGCCAGAGGAGGCACGGAACAGACTCCATCCTCCAGCCGCCTGCCCTTTAAGTTACCAGGCTGATGGAGAAGGAGCAGCCTTTTCATCCTTTGGGGAACCCTGAGTCACACAGGAGTGGTGGGAGGGGAGGGCGGCACAAAGTTAACAACAGCAACAACAATAGTAATAGAACAGTAGGGGGCTGAGGGAGCGGAAAGAAGACAGAAGCCTGTGCTTATGTGCCAGTATTTACTGAGCACTTACTATGCCAGCCACTGTGCTGAGCACCCTGCGTGACTTCCCGAGGCTAGATGTGCTGTCATTAGCCCCGCCCCTTTAAGCAGCTGCGGACACGGAGCTGAGAGAAGTCAAGTGCTTTTCTGAAATCACACAATTAATGAACAACGCAGTCAGGGCGAGAACACAGCTCTGCCTGTTGCCCTTTCTATTCACTTTTTTTTTTCATTTCTTAAAGTTTATTTATTTATTTTGAGAGTGAGAGACAGCATGTGCACAAGCCAGGGAGAGGCAGACTGAGCCGGGCGGGGAGAGAGAGAATCCTAATAGCACTGAGCCTGTCATGGGGCTCGAACCCAGCACCGTGAGATCCTGACCTGAGCCTAAATCAAGAGCTGGACAGTTAACCAACTGAACCATACAGGTGCCCCTCCTTTCTTTTTTAATTGAGGTATAATTGACACAACATTATAGGAGTTCCAGGCGTACAAAGTGATGATTCTATATTTGTATGTATTGCAAAATGATCACCACAATAAGTCTAGTTAACATCCATCGCTAGACAGGGGCGCCTGGGTGGCTCAGTCAGTTAAGCATCTGCCTCTTGATTTCGGCTCAGGTCTTGATCTCAGGGTCATGAGCTCATGACCCTGAGATCAAGATCTGTGTTGGACTCCGCACTGGACATGGAGGCTGCTTTAAAAAAAAAAGAAAAAGAAAAGAGAAGAAATACAGTATTTTTAACTCTTGCCACCATGCTGCTCATTACATCCCCATAACATGTTCGTTTCATAACCAGAAATTTGTACTTTATAACCTCCTTCACCCATTTTGCCCACCCTCCACCTTCTGCCTTAGGCAACTATCTATTCTCTATATCCATGAACTCAGTTTGCATGCGTGTGTGTGTGTGTGTGTGTGTGTGTGAGAGAGAGAGAGAGAGAGAGAGAGAGAGAGAAAGAGAGGTTTGGGTTTTTTTTTTTTTTTAAGATTCCACATATAAGAGAGATTATACGGTATTTGTCTTTTCTCTGTCTGACTTATTTCAGTTAGCACAATGCCCTCAGAACGTTCCACCATGTTGTTGCAAATGGCAAGACTTCCTTTTTTATGGCTGAATAATATTCCAGCTTTGTCTGCTTTCTATTGTTTATTTCTGTTTGTTTTTCCAGGGCTTCTCTGGTTTTTTTTTTTTTTTCTCTGTTCTGCTGCTTCCTTTAGATCTCCTAATCCACCAGAAACATGTATTTGGAATGCAGTGTTAGTAGAGAATGTGTATATACGGTGGGAAGAAAAGAAAAGGAAAGAGAGAGAAGACCGGGAAAGCTGAGTAGTGACAGAAGGTTGAGAGTTTGCAGGGAGAATATTTGGGAATATTCACATGAACAAAAATAAGATGGTTTTTTTTTTAATGGGAAGTTTCCGTAGGAAAAAAAGAGACTTTGCTTTGCTTCATCAATTTAGATTATTAGAGGCTCTGAAGCATAGATAGCAGTGAAATGCAAAGGAACACTGGGCAGTCAGCCAGCTCTCCTACCTCAGGAAGTCACTTCTCCTCTGTCATTTATGAAACGAGGAGAGTAAATATTTGCGTGACCCGCACAAAGTTGCCTCGTGGTCAGTCTGAGCACAGTATCACGTTTTTAAAAAGGGTCAGTCTGACAGCCTGAACGTACGGAAAGGCAGCTCGATGCTTTACTTAAGTCTCATGAGAAGATGCCAGAGACCTCCATCCAGACATTTACAAAACTTAGAAACTTCTCTCCTGATCCCTGTCATACTATCGCAAGACAGCAGCTGTCCTCAACCCCATTTTCCCCTCCCAAATCCCAGCTCTCTCAAAACTCAACTCTCTCTCTCAATTCCCTCCTTTCCTCTCCTCCCTCCTCCCTTGCCCCACCCCCACTTCTCTTCCCCCCACCCCCATGCACCTCTCTAGTGAGACAACCCAGACTAGCTTACTGCCCAGTCCTCTGCCTCACCTATAAACACAAACATCACAAGAGATGTGACAAGTTGTTAGAGACATCTTCTCAGAAGCAGGGAGTACATACATAGCATTACTTTTTTTTTAATGTTTGTTTTTGAGAGAGAGAGAGAGAGAAAGCGTGAGCGGGGAAGGGGCAGAGAGAGAGGGAGACACAGAATCTGAAGCAGGGTCCAGGCTCCGAGGTGTCAGCACAGAGCCCAAAGTTGGGCTCGAACTCAGGAACCTTGAGATCATGACCTGAGCCAAAGTCAGATACTTAGCTGACTGAGCCCCCAGCCGCCCTGTACATGTCACTACTTTTTATCCCCATCATACAGATATTGCAGTAGGCTGCTGTGAAGGTCAATGAGATTATACTTCCCACCAAATACCCCACACCTGGAGGGGGTATTTATTATTCATCACCCGCCCCCCATCATGATTTCCCAGCACACTGCCAAAATATCCTGTGCTTTACTTTGTTACATACTCAATTTGCATTTGAAAAAAACCCTATAACTACAATCTCAGGGGGGGAAAACAACTTTCCCTCTTTGGTTCAGTTTCTGGGGGCCTGCGAATTAACCTGATAAAAGACAGGTTAACAGGAGAAAAAAGTTAATTCACATGTGCACCGTGCAACCACACAAAAGTGCTCCGTGCTGAGCAAATCAAAGAGGTGGTTCAAATTTGTGACTCATATACCTAACTTAACTGGGAAAAGGGAGGGGCAAGAAAAGATTCTTATGGGAGGAACAAACAGGTTTCCCCAGACAACAGAGAAAAAGGGTTTTTAGGAGAACAAGCAAGAGATAAGAAAGTTTCTGCAGGCTTAAAAATAGAACTACCATATGACCCAGAAATTCCATTTCTGGGTATTTAGCTAAAGAAAACAAAAACACTAACTCGAAAAGATATATGCATCCCCAAGTTTACTGCAGTATTTTTTTATAGTAGCCAACATATAGAAGCAACCTAAATGTCCACTGACAGATGAATAAATAAAGAAAATGTGATACATACATATATGTGTGTGTGTGATGTGTGATGTGATATATATATGTATACATATATGTGATATAAATCAGCCATAAAAAAGAAAGAAATCTTGCCATATACAACAACATGGATAGGACTTGAGGGTATTATGCTAAGCGAAATAAGTCAGAGAAAGACAGATACCATATAATGTCTTTTTTTAGGGGAATCAAAAAATAAAAGATAAAACAAAGAAGTAAACAAAAAAACCCAAGCTCAGGCATACAGAGAACAGATCGGTGGTTGTCAGAGGCAAGAGTGGGCAATGGACATGGTGGGTGGGAGAAGTGGGTAAAGAGGGTTAAAAAGTCCAAACTTCCGGGATGCCTGGATGTCGCAGTGGGTGGATCACGTGACTCTTGATCTCGGGGTCGTGAGTTCAAGCCCCTGTTGGGTGTGTTCCAACTTCCAGCTCTAAAATCAACAAGTCGTGGGAGGTGATGCACAGTATAGTAGCTATAGTTAACATACTGTAGTGTGTATTTGTAAGTTGCTAAGAGAGTAAATCTTAAACGTTTTCGGGGCACCCGGGTGGCTCAGTTGGTTGAACGTGCGACTTTTGATTTCAGCTCGGGTCATGATCTCATGGTTCATGGACTCGAGCCCTGCGTCAGGCTGTGTGCTGACAGCGTGGAGCCTCTTGGGATTCTCTCTCTCTCCTCTCTCTTTGCCCCTATCCCACTTGCGCTACCTTTGTGTCTCTCAAAATAAATAAACTTAAAAAAAAGTTTCATCGCAGGAAAAGAGTGTTAACTTATAGTGTCAGATGTTAATCAGATTCATTGTGGTGGCCATTTTACAATATACATATATATAAATATTGAATCATCATGTCATAGACTCGAAACTAATATAATGTCATATATCAATTCTACCTTAATAGAAAAAAAGTTTCTGATAATGTTTGTCTACATAAGTATGAGTGATCTGTTTCCTCCAGGGACATAAAATTCCCCTAAAGAAGGAATTTGGGGTAGATTTTATTTGTATTATCCTTTCTGGGAGTAGATCCACCCTGAATTTATCCAGTTTTAGTTCTCAGAAGTTGCTGCTTTTAGTCAGATAAGGGAAGCTCCAATAACACTTTTTCCTGCATCTGTTGAATCTCAAATGTCTTCAGTTTAAAATAACCTTCCTATTAACTCTGTGATTCCAAGTGGGTTCCCTCGACTACATCAAGAAATAAAGTTAAAAAAAAAAATATGTCTTAACTTATCCATTTCAAAGGAAATGTTAAAGTATGGAATAGGATTATAGGGATGCCAACATCGTGATGTTGGTTCATAAGGTACCATGTCATCCCCAAGCCATGATGAAAAACCACACTGATAGGACAATCTGAATGAGTCTTGAATCTATGGCTAGGGCTGCACCTGAGACAGAGAGTGATCGCTGAGCCGTCCCCCGCTTGCTCTAGGAGGAAAAAGACAGGCGCATGGCTTCTCTCTAGACAGGAGGGTACCTAAAACTCCCCTGTTCAGATTCTACCTACCTTGTAAGCCTACTGTTTCCCCTCCTCTGAACTACTACAGAATTTTTTTTTTTTTGTTTGTACAGGTTATCTGGCACTTAGCCTTCGATTATTTAATTTCCCAGAGGTACAGATCTAGTTTCCCACTTAGATGAAAAGCCCCTGGGAGAAGATCCAGGCTATATTCTCGGTGGCATCTCTCACTGCACCTAATCTAATACACGTTCTCTGCATACACTTATTGACAGAATATGTTTGGAAGGCCTGTCAGCCAGAGGTCGGGCTGGATTCTGATTAATATTCCAGCAGGAAAGCCATTAAACAGGTAGAATCTGCCACAGCAAACCACAATGGGGTAATTATAAAGTTGTGGAAAAGCCAGGATTCGCCACGAGACTCTCTGGAGAGATCTCAATGGCAACAGACCTTAAAACATCCTCCTTTTCTTCCCAGCTAGTTACTGAAGTCCTATCTCCCCTCTGATTAAACACTGAGCGTGTTCTCAGCTGTGGACTTAATTGAGAAGCTCCCCAAACATTTCACGTTATCCAGGAATGCCATGTTACCCTTCCAGAAAGAATCATTGTTCTTGGGTATAACAGGCTGTGCTGTTCGCTCCCACCTCCCTCTTGACAGTTTCATCATCAAAATTGTATAGACAAACCAAAAGCAGAAACAGACCCATAAATACAGAGAAGAAATTGATGGTTGCCAGAGGTGGGGGGGGGGGTGGACGATGGGCAAAATGGGTGAAGGAGAGTGGGAGGTACAGGCTTTTAATTATGAGATGAGTGAGTCATGGAAAAAGGTACTAGCAGAGGGCGTAGAGTCAATGGTAGGGTAACAGTGTTGTATGGGGACAGATGATGGCCACACTTGTGGCGAGCACAGCATAACACACAGACTTCCCCAATCACTACGTTGTACACCTGAAACTGATGCGACATGGTGTGTCAGCTAGACTTCAGTTAAAAGAAAGAAGAAAACAAACAAAAAGATTGTTCATTTATTCATTCTTAAGACCACAGCTGTCTTTCTAAAATACAAGGATGATGTCACGGACCCAAGGTCTCTAAGTTTCCTCTTTTCTTTTTTTCACTGCTTCTGGACATCTTGCTGACAGGATCGTCATGTTTTACACACAAAGGCCATAGGAATAGGGCTTCAGAGTCACTAGAAAAATAAAATTTTAAACCCACACAGACTTAAAGTTTTTATATTACCCCGATTTATCCGGAAAACTGGTAGTCTTCCAGACAACAGGAAAAACCTTCTTCATCTTTGATTTAGGTCTTTGTCTTCTTTGGGGAAAAGTTTCCAGGCTTCCTCATTGATCTAAATCTTCATCAATATCTTTCAGTCAAAATGCAGAAGTACTAATCAAATTCCAAATACCCTACTATCTGACATTTGGAGAGAAAGGTAAAATTATATAAATCCACGAGAGGTATTGGACAAGCCAGCCACCCTCTGTGACTGGATTTCAATCAGCTGTTCACCTGTTTTCAGATATGAATTTTCCCATCTTACTGCAGCATTCTGAAGGCATACTGAAGGCATTCCTAACAAGATGCACTGTCTCACATTTTGGTGGGTATTTGTATTTTCTAAAGGATTTCCACATGTGGTGTTCTGTTTTGCCTCACATAGGGTTACCAAGGTCCCAGTCTGCCCAGAACTCTCTTGGTTTTAACCCTCAGAGTCTTGCATCCAGGGAACACTTTGGCCCTGTGCAGGCTGGGATGGTTGCTCACTGTAGCAACCCACTGAGTTAGGGACGGAAGGGCTTATGCCCATTTTACAGATGAAGAGAATAAGGTAAAATAAGGTTGTACAATTTTCTCCAAGATCAATCTAGTTCTCTCCACTGAGATCTACACCATCCATCTTCCTTATGGGCTTGGAGCTTCTCACGGGCAGAGATTTTTATCTTATTCATCTTTGTGAGCCTGCCCCTCCAAAAG
Organism: Herpailurus yagouaroundi; assembly: GCF_014898765.1. NCBI lineage: Eukaryota > Metazoa > Chordata > Mammalia > Carnivora > Felidae > Herpailurus > Herpailurus yagouaroundi. Next base: position 5,976,924 of record NW_024412421.1, read on the forward strand.
CTCCTGGCTCTGAGGAGGCACCCCACATTGAAAACATTGGCTTTTCCTAGCTAAGGCCTAAAGTATAGTCGACTCAGATCAACACTGAACACTCCAGGAAAAACCCAGATGAAGGGAGTGTCGATCCAGTGAGGACATCATTCCATTTTCCCTAGTGGGGTGGCGGGAGGGGGCTCCATTGCCCAGCTGCTGCGTTTCCACCAGATTTATCAACAGTCTTTTCCAGATGTTTAATTTTCCCTGTTAAATATGTCAAATCCCATCCTCTGTGACTTCAGGATTTCTCTCATTTCACACCCACATCTCCATCCCTACTGCTGAAGTTCTGCCCAACCCTCACTGGCTCCCCTTCATTTCTCCCTGCTTCCATTTCCTCTCTATCCCATACACAATCCTAGACTCATCTTCCTAGAGTATCCCCTCTCTGGATGCCACTCTCCTACTCAGGAACTTACAATGGCTCCCAATTGCTTAATGAGTTGACATTCCCTCGTTCTCACCCGAGTCCCCTAAAATTCTCTCCTCTGACCCCCAAACTATTTGATCTCACTCCTCACTCTTCATGATGGAAGCCCTCCGTTTAAACCAAGACTCCCTCTCAATATTCTTATACTGTCTTTAACCTTGAAATGTCTGTGGAACATCTGGCAGACATTTGGAAATACAGACAGAAGACAAGAGAGACTAGGAAGCTTATCATATACACTTGGGGACACTAGTTTTTAGTGGTGGGTATCAGAGTAGAAAAGGCCACCCAAAGGGTGCCTGGGTGGCTCAGTTAGTTGAACATTAGTTGGTTGAGCATCTGACTTCGGCTTAGGTCATGATCTCACGGTTCGTGAATTCGAGCCCCACATTAGGCTCTCTGCTGTCAGTGCAGAGCCTGCTTTATATCCTCTGCCCCCCTCTCTCTCTGCCCCTCCCCTGCTGGCACTCTGTCTCTCAAAAATAAATATACATTTAAAAAAAAAAAAAAAAAAAAGGTCACCCAAGCAGAATGTCTAAACCACAGCTCACAAATTCAGTGTTTTGGAATTCATTTTTTTTTTCGGGTTCCACAATAATCTTTTTTAAGTCAGTGTTTTCAATATTCAAAGTATGGTTTTAATCTGACAATTTCCAGCTTCTCCTGGAAAGCACTCCGATCTGGCCACCTGTGGCTGGTCTTCCCACCTGGCAACAATGAGATGAACTTGGGGTGTTTTTTGGATGAGGCAAGTACTCACTAATCCTCCCATCACCCTGTTGTCTTATTTACTTGGTCCTACAGGTTAATTTGTGACCCCTTGGGTAAAGAAAGCGGAAGGGAGAATAAGGGCGGGGAGAGGAAAGAAACAAAAAGGGAAGCTTAGAGAGAGGAAAGGCGAGAAGCACAAGGAAGTGAAGGGAAGACCTAAGAAAGCTGGTGGAGGGGGGCGGGGGGGGACCCAGACCTCACCGCTACACACGGCCTGTTCTCCTGCAGCTGCGTAGATGTCAATCCCTCGCATAATCTCTCTCGCAAAGAAATCCCGCACAAAGTCCAGAACGTGAAGGAAGGAGCAACGCGCTTTGGTACGGACTGGAGTGAAACTCCACCGAAAAAGACATCCGCCATGACATTGAAACAGCAAAGAGTGAGCAGCTCCGAAATGTCCCCCGCTGACCTTGTCATCAGAGCCCATCTGAAACGCGTACCTCTCTCCCATTCCCTGTGTCTGTCCCCACCAGGCAAACGTGTCACGCCTGCCAGGCATCGATTTGCATATCAGTCCATGACATTAACAGTACACCCTGTCCTTTATTTCATTCAGCTCCCTGGGTGTCAAAACAGACCTGCACACAGGGCCTGTCCCTTTGACCCCTTTGACATATGCTGGCCTGCTGGGACCACAGGCAGGTGAGGGTAAAAACCAGATCTGCAACATGGACTATTTCACCCTCCAGTATCCACTTAGATCCCCTCTCCCTGATTTTATTGATAACGTTCCTTTTTGTGAGGCAGCCTGCAGAGCTTCATGGCTGCTATAGTCACATCCACATATAGACAGAGCGCTTCTTTCGAGAAGCCCGTATCCTCCAAACCCAGGCTTTCCGTGATGCCTCGGGCCAACTGAAGTTTCAGCAAAGTCAAGAGGGCAAGTGATTTGGGCTATAGAATGCACACGTGCGACAAGGTGATGATATCAGACGAGCCAAGAGTTAAGACATAAAATAAATCCTACTTCAAGATAAAGTGGAGGGGTGACTGGGCTCTCTAACCCGCGTTCCCAGCACTGGGCTTCCATTAAATAAATCTCGGCGAAATGATGGATTAGACGAGTAGAACGGCAAACTGAATGCGCTGCCTACTGTTTAAGAGATAAACAGAGTCTTCGTCACCTTTTTTTATCTGCCACGTTTTATAGTTTGCCATCTCAGACAGCCTCCAACGAACGCTCTTATTAGCTGAGGAGGGATAATTTTGATAAACAAGTAAATAGCAATCGATACTTGTGGGTTGTTTGCCTAAACTCTGGATTCACTGATCAGCTCCCGTGCTTGGATGGGAGGCACTGACTGCTGTAATCTACATGTAATAGGCATTATGAGGTTTAAGAAAAATAGCTCAGGCAGCAGCTGAGTCAGTTTGGGACAGATCATTATAAAATTCCATTATCACCGCTACAAGTTGGACTATTTGTCATCACAGAAGAGATGACAAGCTCAGAAATACTACATTTGTTATTATCAGATGATAAATGATATTCCATTAAAGCTGCAATACATCATCGGCAAAGCTGCAAAGAAGATATCAAACCTATCAGGACTTGACTTATAATTTAATTTTCAAAAGCTGTCAACTAAAATTCCAAAGGCTAAGCATTTTCATTTTTAAAGTTCATCTTATTTATTTTCCTCATCTGTTAGTCTAATTTCAGTGATATGGCAAAAATAACTGATTATGTGCAATGTATAATTCTCTTCTTTTGATTAGGTAATATATCAGGTGTCACTTAGGTATTAAAAATTAAATGACAGATAATAAAACAAGAGAGTCCCATAAAACACACCTTATTTTGATTTACTCACGTTTTGAAATATAACAGTAAAGGACAGGTCAATATTTGTTAAAGACACACACATGCCACGAAAAAGCATATTTACTCATTATTGAGTGCTTTCTCATGCCATCTATAGGGAAGTTGAACATGCTTTTCCATTTGGTGTTTATAAAATCTTTTCACGGATGAACAACTATTCTTTAGCTCAATTCTATAAATCACCCTCACATATTCCTTCTATACGTGCAAGTGCTTATGCTTCCCCGGTTATTATCATTGTTACCAATATGAAGCACTCAAATGTTGCCTGAGACAGCAGCAACAACTCTTATCAGTTTCTACCAATGCGAGCAAAATTTCAATTTATGTGTGTCTTGCTCACGATCACAGACTTGCAAACTTATCAGAAAATGTTTGTGGACAGCTTGATACTAACTATAGGAACAGAATCTGCAAATCTGAGAGCTTAAGGGCAAGTCCTAAATCATTTTAGAGGCTCAGAGAAGGAACTTGCCCGAAGACTCACAGCAAGTGAGTAAAAATGATGCCGGAAGAAGCCATGATCCTCAATGCCTATTCTAATGTCTTTGATACATTATGCTGATTGACAGTGTCTCGTGAGAAATGTGACTCTTAATGTTAAGCATTTGGCCAAGGGTGCACCGTATAGTCGGTGCTCCTTAAAGTTCTGTCAACAGAATGGACGTATGTGCAATGGGCACACGGATGGGTGGGTGGACAGATGGACAGACGGATGGGCAGACAGATGAGTAATTGTCTAGTTCTCTGAGCCTCCACTTGGGAGCCTGGTTCATTTAAATAAGACCTCTGGAGGCGGACCCAATCCCATCGTTTGCAAATGCAGAATACAAGATGCTTCCCATTATTGTGCTGGCTATCTCTCAGATCTTACAGAGCACTCCCAGGTACCCTAACAAGGCAAGGGGACCTCTGAGCTGATCACAGTTATACGTCTTCAGGCACCACAGGGAAGCAAAAAAGCTCGTGCCCGGAGGCACTTCCCACCACTCACAGACAATGATGAAAAAACCTGTCCAAATAGGTAAGGCTGCAGCTCCGTCTCGTTGGCTCTTTGAACCATGGGGGATGCCATGTCTCCGTGAGACTCAATGTAGTATCGGCCAAAGGAGAAAAAGAAAGGGTTATAGAGTAAGTTTTCCAAAAACCAAGGGACTTCCATTCAAAGGGTTGTTTCTTCTTTTTTTTTAATTGTGGTAAAACACACAAAACATGAAATCTACCACTTTCACCACTTTCAAGTGTACGATTCAGGGACATTAATTATATTTGCAACGCTGCACAGCCAACACCACTATGGATTTACAGCATTTTTCATCACCCCAAAAAGAAACTCTGTACCCCTTAAGCCGTAATTCCCACGCCCTCTTCCCTCCAGCCCCAGGTAATCGCTAATCTTTACTTCCTGGCTCTATAAATTTACCTATTCTAGAGATTTCATATAAGCAGAATCATACAATATTTGTCCTTTTGTGCAAAAGGCTTTCTTTGTAACTGTAAAAGTGAGGTACACTTGTTGTGAATACATAAAGTAATACAAGAACTTATAATACAAAGTAAATGTCCCAAACTTGCCTTGCCCCTCCTCCCTCCTCCACATCATACTCTTCAGATGTAACCACCGACAACAATCTAGTGTCTATCCATCCTGTGCTTTTCTACGCATGAGGACTTCTATTTCATGACTTCTAGAACAGATTCTGGCATCAGACCACTTGCATGTACGCCACTGGGAAGGTTATTTCGCCTCCCCAAGCCTCAATTTCTGCATTTGTAAAATGGCATTGGTAACAATGAAAGGAGGTAAGGGTGGGCCGCTTGGGTGGCTCAGTCAGTAAATTGTCCAACTCTTGATCAGGTCATGATCTCGAGGTTCGTGAGTTCAAGAGCTCTGCATGCTGAAAGTGCGGAGGCTGCTTGGGATTCTCTCTCTCTCTCTCTCTCTCTCTCTCTCTCTCTCTCCGTTCTCCACTTGTATGCTCTCTCTCTCTCAAAATAAATAAATAAACTTAAAAAAAAAGGAGGTAAGTGTTTTAAAAGCACTTAGCACAGTGCTAGCTAAACAGTAATAACTCATTAAATGGTAGCTATACATTAGATGGGGCTTTGGTTTTTAAAAGCAAAAACAGGATCACACCATTCATGTTGTTTTACAACTTGTTTCTTAAAACTCATTCCTCATTAGTGCACACACACTTACCTCACCCTTTCTTAACTACTGCATCATATTAAAGGGCTATAGTTCATTCTCAAATTGTGTCCTTCTGATATTTTTATTCGATCTTACACAATTCATGGGACTTGACATTCTGGATCCAGCACTGTTCCCAGGTGGGCCAACACAGTCCAAGGATTCTAATAATAATGATAACTAGAAGAAAATGAATTATTTCAGTGAATTCCAGCTACATTCTAGGCAGTGTGTCAATGGTTTTACATATCTTATCTTTGGTCCTCGTTACACTTGTTCTGTCTCTGGAGGAAATCCTCTCAAGGGTGGATGGTTCTGTTTGGGTGGATGGTGCCAACAAGCTAGCAGATGGTTTCTGGCATTCGGAAGAGCTCCCCCATCCAACAGCAATTCACTGGGCCGCGGACCAGTCCCTGATGAAACCCACCACTCTTGGCTTGCTCTTTTCTCTTGTCCAATTTTTGTCCAAGGAGTGGAAAAGAGAGGATGGAGGAAAGATAGCTACTGAATGGGGACTTGGAGATAATCCATTTCTTCCTCTAGCTAACACTAACCTTAACCTTCTAGTTTCAGGGGCGAAGCGGAGAAGTAAAGTCTTTTTCAATGAGTGGGATTTCATGTGGATACGAACAGAAGTATGGAGGAAAGGCAAGGAAGCTTCAGAACCATCTGCTATCTTCCCAACCCCTAGTATGGAAGAAGGGGAGGGTCCCTGTTTAGAGGAAAATTCAGGTTATGGTTTTCCAACAGTCAAGCGAGAAGCTGCTCAGGTTGACTATAAACAAATTGGAACAGGGACAGTCAAATAGCCTGTAGGGTCCCAAGGAGACTCGAACCTTCCTCCATGTCTCGTCAGGAGGAGAAAAAAGCACATCTACCATTAAACGTTGGCAATTAGGAATGAGTTGCTACCCTGTTGACCTACTGCCGAAAAAGTGGGCTATCAGCCTATTAAGTAAGCTGGGTGTCGTTCTGACTATTGCTAAAAATATTCATTCCAGGACCAGGCTGCTGCTACTCAAGTAACTCACCAGTCTCTATAAAAACATAGAGAAATAAAAGCCAATTACCCTCTTATTCTTCAATTAGTAGATGCTGAATTTATATATCGGCATCTAAATTCAAACCTAAGACACATAATCCAGTCGCACTGGCCAGCTTTTATTTAAAGCTTAAAAGCTTCAACTATTTCCAAGGAAAGTCTGATGAACAAAAACACTCTCATTACACAGTGACCTCTTCCTGGAGTAGCCCAGGCCTCAGGAAAAGGAATTTTCCCAGAAGCCTCTTGTCAAGAGTTGACTTTTTTATTGCCTGGATTTCCATTTATCCTCTTTTCTTTAAAAAATTCTTCCCAGTCTTCCCTGCCATATCTAAGTCCCACTAATTCTATGAAATCTTCCTCATCTACTCCAACCCGCTGATTTCTTTCTTTCTTTTTTTTTTTTTATTTACTGAGAGAGAGAGAGAGAGAGAGAGAGAGAGAGAGAGAGAAACCAAACTTGCATGCAAGTAGGGGAGGGACAGAGACAGAAGAGGAGAGAGAGAGAGAGAGAGAGAGAGAGAGAGAGAGAGAGAGAGAATCCCAAGCAGGCTCCACACTGTCAGCACAGAGCCCAACGTGGGGCTCAAACTCGCAAACCATGAGATCATGACCTGAGCTGAAACCAAAGAGCCAGATGTTTAACTGACCAGGCACTCCTGATTTCTTCTTTTGATTAATTCCCACAAGGTTCATATTCTGGGCAACACTGTTTGGGACATTTTCCCTTTCTCTCATCGGTACTGTTTTGTTAGCCTGTAAGTGCCTTGGGAATAATGAAAGCTCATCATTTTCCTTCTACATCTGCTCCAAGTCCTAGCACAATCCTGAGCTCCTAGACTGGGCTCAGTAAATACTTGCACGTTATAAATGTAAGTTATAACTTGTAGGTTATAACAGTCAATGACAACAGAAAAATCCCCACTTGGAAGAAGGAAAACAATATCCACTTTCCTTTTGTTCTTAACCCAATAATGAAATCCTTGGGCAAATGCTTTGTTTCTACATTGGAATCTTAATCAGGGGCTGGAATTTCAAGAAACGATATCCTTTGTTTGGTGTCAGTTCTCACAACCTATGACTTGAAATGGGCCAGGTGAATAAACAGATGTGAGTTCAAATATGACCTCCAAGGAGAGCACCTTGTAAAGAGCAAACTCAGATGCTGGTAAGCTTCAGATGGGCAAACTGAGGCAGAGAGAAAAGTGGTCTATATAAAGCAGTCTTTACCACAAGTTGTTGGAATTATTTGTAAAAGAAAAGGTTTGGGTGTTCAAATAAGGCTTAGAAAACCATAATTAAACAAATCTATTTGTGTTCCTTCATTGCAAAATTTCTCCACCCCTTGAATATGCTTATAACCTCCAAGAGGGGACGTTAATATGCCAGATTTCAGGTTCCATATCTAAACCCTCTCTCCATGGAAGATCTCTGAGTCTAGAATACCCCCAGTAATATTTTTTGGACCCCTCCTCTATGGTCACTCATCTAATATGAAGCCCTCCATTGAGGCCTTTTGGCCAAGCACAAGGTTCCCCTGACTTCCCTCAAGACAGTTAGAGATACTGGTTCCCATCCACTCTACCCCTCCCCTGCCTGTGCAGAATTCTTTATTCCAATAACCTCAGAGTATTCAGGAGAACTCTGTTCAGGTAAAATATCTCTTCCATTAAGCTTGTCTACTTCATAGACTGAGTATGTGATTGCCATTGACAAAATCTTACTCCTCACTCATCATTACAACATCTACATATAGTAATGTTATTATGCAATCATCTAGTCGCCACATAAGACACGTGGTTAGGCCTGCCAGAAATGAAACCCCTGCTCTCAGAGCCCAGACACCAGTTACCCAAGGATAGGACGATGGAGTGGGGAGTGGTTAGGAATTGATAGCAAAACAAACAGAAAATGCCTAAAATTTCTCACTGTGCTTAAAATAAAATGTATTGCTATGGCCTCACTAAATATATATATATATACACATATATATATATATATATATATATATGTAAACATCTCATCATGAAGGACATTTCAACAGAGACTAGATAACTCCTTGGGTTCCACATTTTAAAGCAGATTCTAGAATGGGGGTAAGGATAGGGCCAAGACCACCAGGAATGTTTTCAAGACCCACTATAAAGCTTTTTCCAGGCCCTGTGACGAGATCAGATAGGCTAGAAGTGTGCCTTCAGGTCCTGTTTGGTCAGGGTTAGGAAGTTGTACCTGGTTCCCCCATTTCCTGTGCTCCCTGGGCCACAGTAGATCCCTCCCGGGTTCTGTCCCAGTTCCGAGGCCCTTTAAAGAATACACGGTATCTTCCTCCAACCAGCCTGTCACAAGGTCACATAGTCACGAGCTGCAGGAAGTCCCTTCCCATCTCTGAGCCCTGATTTGTACCTCTGTGGCACGAGGACATCGCATCAGATGGGCCTGGGGTCCTTGCTCTCCAACCTGACCTTTCATGGTTTTATCGATGCATACGAATCAGAGCTGGGGGAGAAGTTAAACCCTGAACCTGAGGGTTATTCACGGAAAAACACACCTTTTTACCCCAATCTCAGTTCTGAGCATCAGCACACAGATTAGGTTTTTGGCTTAAAGCAGGGATTCAAAGAAATAAAACACATTTGGGGGAGTTTTAGGGAGAGTGGGAGGGACAGATGTGGAGACAGGTGTGTGAGACTTGGTCTGAGGAAAAAGGACAGAGAAGGAGGGCTCAAAGGGAAGGGCGTCCCCTGGTCGGTCCCAGCCAGGCCCAGATTCCTCCAAATACACTGACAGGAAGTACACAGAAGAAGGGGCATCACCACGGCCTTTCTCAGGCCATCTCCTAACAGCTCCGGGCGGCCTTCTCTGCTGACCATTTCCTCTGGCTGAGTCCCTTGACCTGGTGCCTCAGGGGCTCGTGTCCACTCAGGTTGTTCCTTCTTGGCCCCAGTTTCCCTAGCTGGACTCTCTTTATTAGCTGTCGCATCCGCCTCAACAAACTCCGGGCTCTCTCTGCACCCAGATCAGCTGGGCTGTCGGGGTCCTGCACATCCAACCCGGGAGCTGATCCGGCGAGCAGTTTCCACACACCAGCCACCTACAGATCCCTTAGGGCCTTCTTGGGGACAACGCTCTACTGATGAGGAGAAAGGACAGGTGGGGGATGGACCTCAGTTTCTTGGATCTTGAGGGTTCCGTCAGAGAGGTTTATCAAAGAGGGATCCCAGTAGGACTGCGCCTATTTATCTATAGTGACGGTCTTCCTGTAACCTACCCCTGATGGCCTTTCCCTGCCCTGTCCTGTGTTCTCACTCTCTCATTATGCTCCCTGGAATCATCCTCTCACCATATTACTAATACCTAAATCCTTGTTAAGGGGGCTACTTTTAGAAGGACCACAGGCTAAAATACCCGTGGAGTCCATCGTCTGCCATTTTGGACCCTGCTGAGCGCAGGCCCCATCGCTGAGTCCCCTCACAGGGGACTTAGACGGGAAAACAATGGCAGGGCCCAAGTGGAAGCTGCTGTAAAAACCATAGCCCTGAGCACCAAGCTCGTTCCCCTCCCCCCCTCCCCGTGCATTCGTCTCTGTCTTCTTTTTCAAATTTGATTTTAAATATTTACAGCATCATACATCTTCCCCACCAGATATTACTAATGAACTGTTATTGTCTGCAAAACCTGCCAGATGAGTGATGGCCAACTTAAAAAGAGCATCAATGTTTTATTCGTAAAATAGAAGCTGGAAACAGAAAATGCTTATGCGTTTTTAGGCCTTTCATCATTATTCGTATTGATTCTCTAGGAGAGGGGGGCACTTTGGCAATTAGCAGAATCAAACAGAACTGGAGATGCCACATGGCCCCCGCAAACATGTTGTAAATGTGGACATGTTTGTATCTGCTCACTCCAATCAGTAAGGAGGAACACATTCCAAGAAAATGTAAATTTTTCCTCTTGTAAATTTCAAGAGAAAAGTGAACCGTTCAATAGCTCACTGACAAAGAAGGAACCCCATATGCTGGCCTGTCCCGCCCGAGAGGAAGCTGTGTGCTCCCCCAGCTCTTAGTTTGTATTTCCCTTTCAAGGTGAAAAATCAGCGACCTTGGTAGAGAGGCATTAACATCAGCCTCCCAGAGCTGGCCTGCATTCTATCCCACATCTGCCCTGCCTTTAGCCCCTTACTGCTTGCTCACAATGTGACTCCTGGTCTGAGGCTCCAGTTCTGACTCTGGCTCAGCAAACAGACAGCAGAGGGGGTCTAATGGTGACTGAACTCTGGGAGCTACACAGATTAGAGGTCAAAGCTCAGCTGGCCTTATCAGTTGCGTGACCTGGGGCACCCCAGTTACCTCTCTGAATCTCAGTGTCTTTATCTTTTAGGTGGAGATAAGAACACCTACCTACTGTGCAAGTCGATAGTATCAGTGGCTCTTCCCTGTCTGGCACACAGGAAAGGATCCCAGACTCTGCTGTTTCATTCTCTCTGGTTATGGATGGACCTATATTTTTAAATGTTTTATGTTTGCCAAGGGAATCTCCTTATTCCAGATATTCCAACCTAGCTGAGGTCATGGCATTCAAGTGAGTTAGAAAGCTCTTAGACCTTGGATATGGCCCAGGGTCTTTAAGAGTGTGAACCTGGGATCCAGAAGTTTTGGGTTTAAAACTTGGTTTTACCCCTCTCTAATCCGGGTGTCTGGGGAAAATGGCTTCTCCTCTCTGGGCCTCATTTTACTGATGTTTAAACTAGCAGTGTGAGGCTGTCTGAGTTCAATGAGATCAGTGCATGAGGAGTGTTTAGCCCGGGACCTGACTCACAGGAAGTGCTCAGGAAACACCAGCTGTTATTATTACTAGAGCCTTAGTTCCTTGTCTATAAAAGAGGATGATAGCCCCTTGCCCTGCCCACCCCAGAGGCCTGCAGAGAAACTCTTCATAAGATGGCCATCATACCATTTTGCAGTCTCAAAGCACGATGCTCTCACTTTTTCTGTGCGGGATTCTGGACGACCCACCTGAAAGATCGTGATTCAAATGAACATTGTCCAATCACAACAACAAAAGAACATGCGTGTGTGGTTCCACTGAACCGTGGGCTAGCTGATGATCACCCAGCCCCTACCCACCCTCAGATGGAGCTGATCTCTCTATTCTTCCATTCTGTTACAATTTCCTGAAAGAAGAGACCCAGATCTCTCCAAAGGGGGAAAGTGTCCAGCTAGAACTTGGGCACAGCAAAGCAGAAATGGGGCCCCGGGGCATCCTGGGAAGGGAGCAGTCCTCTGCTGGGAGGGGGTAGGAGAAGGAGGTGGTTGATGTTTCTAGGGTCATTGTGCCCTTCCATCCAGGTTAGGCTGATTATAAGGCAGCTCAGATCCAGTCATCCAGCTTGGCACTGTGGGTGACAGAATAATTTAATGCCTTCTCCAAGAGGGATGAGTCAGCCCCAACAGTCCTTTCACAGTCTCCTGTGCAGACAGACCCTGAATCCACCCAGCTGCATTGCTTATCTCTGCATCCTCTAAAACACAGAGCACAGTATCTGGCACGTATGCATAAAACAAGTGTTTACTTATTAAAGGAATAAACAAACATATGGGAAGGGAGTATGGGAGGGTGGGTAGATGAGCTGACGGATACTAGGCAGAGAGCAATGAAGACAAACAGAGAATATGTGTCCCGGAAGGTATGTCCAGAGACAATGGCCCCGGCTTCCAGATCAGGTAACCAGGTTAACTGCAACAAAGCCTGCAATATTGTGCTTCATAAGGAGATAGGGTATATAGATGCTGTCACGCCCACTCTAACCTATGGGTCCATTCAGGTCAAGAAACAGAGAATCCGACTGTGGAGTGGGGCTGAGAGCAGGGTATGAGTCTCAGACTATTGTTTCCCAGCCCCAAACCACGTGCTCCCTCTCTCACTCCCTTATGGCTGCAGAAAGGACACAGCTACATTGGATTTCCAGGCTGCCTATGGGTCAGAGGAGCTCACCTTCTGACAACGATGGAAAACTGAAAGAACATCAAGACGATGAGGTTGAAAAGAGGGAGCCTCGCCTCGCCATGACTTCCCTGTTCCGGCTGGATCTCCAAGAGGCCTCAGGTGGATTTTCTCTTATCACTCCTACTCACCGAGTTTTGGTCAGGGCAATTCCCATTGGCAACAAAGGGTGGTCATTTACCGTAAGGCGCAACTCTCCCTCCTTGTCTGCTTAATTCTCGGGGCTCAAAGTGCCTCGAATGTGCCATCACTGCCCTTCTCCCCTTGAGGAGAAAATGAGTACATGTCGCATCAAAGGTACTCTCTTTGCACACACCATATCCGCCCGATCCGGCCTTTCCCCAGAAGCATTTCTGCTTGGCCCAAACCTCTTCTATACCTCTCCCTTCTCGGGGAGCTGGGGAAATTGGGTTCGCTTTCTAAGGACCTGGATTCCAGTAGGGAGAATTTTGGAGGTGGTGGTTGGCAGTTTCCCTGTACAGGAGGCACGCCGCACCTCTGGGATATGCGTAACAGGCATCTAGAGCTCAACAAGGGGTAGGAAGCCACAGGTTCCCAGGCAGCACCCCCAACCCACTCCAATGAACAGCCACTCTGGTACCTAGATACGACTTTTGCCGCAGTCCCTTTGGGATTTAACTCTCATGGGTTTCTGATTATAAATCATCAAGGAAATTTTAACTGGTGGCAGTGCACATACAGTTAATTGAGTCATTTGTTCCCAGGATGTCAGCCTTTGCTGCTATTTCTATTCTGAACACTGACTCATACTGTTAATTTAAACCGTGTGTGTTAACGGTGGAGATTTCGTTACCTTTGACTTTCTTTTTTGTCCTAGAAAATCTAATTTCAGAACAGAGAGGAGAAGGTAAAATACACTTCTACTCCCTGCGCTCAAATCTTTCATGTACACAAAAGTCTCCATTGGTCTGTTGGAAGAAAACCCCTCTGGCGCCATTTTCTACCTTGTTGTCCGATGAAGTAAGGCAGGCGTGGCTCTGGGAGACATGAATCCGTACCCCATTCCTGCCCGGGGAGCCAGAATGCAGCCTCTGCGTCAACCTTGACTCTGAGCAACGGTGGATCAGTCTGCAGGCAAAGAGGATTAAACTGGCCAAAGTCTAAGGCACTTTCTAGTTTGCACATTCCAGAAAAATCGCTCTGTCTTAGCCTATTCCTGAATGTGTTCCACACAATACTAGGTTACTGCTTCGTCAATTCATTCAACAAATATTCACCATGCACTTCTTTTGGTGGCATAACGAGATGTTTCAAAAGCTACACATTATAGTGGTTTAAGAGGATGATTCTAGTAGTAGTAGGTCTATGTCTGAATCCTGGTTTCATGTCTTACTACACAAATTCAGGCAAGTTACTTCACCTCTCTGAGCCTCAACTTCCTCACCTTTAAAATGTGTCAATAACTCTACGTCATAGAGTTATTGTCAATATTAATGGGGTTTTCGGACAAAGTACTTAGAATGATGTGTGGCATGTGATATATGTTGTTTTGTTGTTGACACGGGTAAGTAAAATCGCACATAGTCACTGCCTTTGTACATCCTACAATCTCACGTAGGCGAGAGATTTTAATTACTCAGATACGTCACTGCCTCCCACCTCTGCTACCATCACCATAGCAAAACTATCACGATCTCTTGCCTGGACTTTGCAGCGGACTCCCAACTCCCCATTCCTACTGCCCTACTATTGGGCTTCTTTTCCATCTTTCCATAATTGCAATGATGACAAATTTTATACATATTTATGTTGCTGTAAGAGCCTCTCCTAAGTATATTTGACCCAGTTAGGAAAGGTTTCCCAACATTGAGCGTAGATCTGAAGGATAAACAGGTGTTACCCCCCACAATGGAGGAAAATCTGTTCTAAGAAGAGGGGCCAGGCGTGTTCAAAGGCCTGTGAAGGCAGGAAGCAAGTAAAATGCCCTGATGTTGATTAGGACTGTCATCCTGGGAACATGCTGGGCTTGTGCTTCTCTGCCCCCTTAAAGGGAGGCATGGACACATGACTCGTTCTTGCCAGTGGAATGTAAGCATACAAGTGTGTGCCATTCCTCAGTAGAAGCCCCAAGAACAAATATGCAATTTGCCATGCTTGCTTCTCCTGATCAGCACACCTCCTGCCATTGCTGATACATACTGGACACACAGCTTGAGCAATAAATGAGCCTGTGTGCTTCCAGGACGCTGGCATTTGGGGTTGTTTGTTGCTATAGCTTAACCTATCACACGTATCCTGAATGGTAAGGAAGATAAATGTAACTGACAAAGAGAGGGTAAGGGGGAGCATGGAGTGAGGTGAAAGAAGGTTTTTAGGGGTCAAATAGGTAAGAGCTTTGCAGGCCATGTTAAGGAAATTTGGTGGCATCCTAAGAACAAAGGGAAATCACTGAAAGATCTGGAAGAAAAAACAGTAACAACAAAACACTGACTTCATATGGAGAACAGATGGGAAAGAAGCCAAATCCTAGGGCAGTAGGAATGGAGAGTTGGGAGTCTGCTGCAGAGTCCAGGCAAGAGATCGTGATAGTTTTGCTATGGTGATGGTAGCAGAGGTGGGAGGTAGTGACGTATCTGAGATCTATTGAGGAGATTAAAATCAATGAGACTTTGGTAATGAACTGACAATGGCTGTTGAGAGAGAGGGAGGCTCCCAGGTTGCTGGCTTGTCCAACTGGATGAATGTTGGGGCCACTTACACGATGGGTGCCAATAAAAGGGAAGCCAAAAACAAACAGGCTCTCAGTTAGTGCAAAGTTGCTAGTGTCCAGGAATGGTTTTCAGCAAAGAGCTTATGCCAACATTCATTCATCAGGAAGAAAAAAATTCAACCCTATCTGAAAGAGCAGGTATTTTTTTAAACAATTCCAAGTATGTCATCATTAAAGCCAATATATACATACATACACACACACACACACACACACACACACACACACACATATATATATATATATATATATAT
>NW_024412421.1:5992603-6027014 GCF_014898765.1 Herpailurus yagouaroundi
AGTATCAGATTTCTCATTAAGAAACGAAACAAGAAAGTAAAATCAGCTTTTTCTATTCGACTTTGTGCAGAGTAGTAGAAGCAACACAAAACTTAAGAGTCAGAGGAGCCTGTGTCTGAATCCCACTTTTCCACTTCCTAGCTGGGTGATCTCGGGCAAATTACTGAACCCCTCCAAACCTCAATTCTCTCATCTGAACAATCAGGGTAATAACAGCCATACCTAAGACAATGATGTGAATTAGATGGGATAATATATGTAAAAAACTTAGTGCAGTCCCTGGGACATAGTAAGTGCTCATTAAATATTGGTATCTTACTATAGGGATTATCTAGCAGGGATATTGATAGGGGTTTGCTGCAGTACTTTAGGAACAGGATAAAACTATCAACTCCTCTTTCCCTACGGAGATCCTGTTCAAAATACCCTAAATATAAGGAACAGTAGCTGGTTGGGATTATAGGCTCTGCTTCAACTCTTCCATATAGCTCCAGAGTTGAATTGGACAATGTTGCTCAAAGTCAGAAAACTAAATGAGAGCTCTTGTTCATGTTTTCCCCCCTTGAACCCGAGGTGGCCAACAGAGAAAAGGAACAGAGAGAGAGAGGGTGGCCGGTCCTAACTTGGAAGTCCCAGATGTTCATAAAGAGGAAGATTACATTTCCCTTCTACCCTTTACGAGAGTAAGTCTGCCCACTCATAACATGTGGACCATTGACATTAACGAACAAGATCTACTGGCAAATCTAATAACTACTCTAATTTTGAAACACTGTTGTATATAAATACTATTTCAGGACCCCCATGGCAACTGTAACATGACAATACCAGGGATTTCTGTTGATGGAAACATTACAGGTACCATTAGTACATTGTGTTTTGTTATGTACATTCATAATTGAAGATTTGGGGTGGAAGTTAGCAGAAATATTAGTTTTTCCCATCTATGTTCATTCACTTCCTTGCTGAGCTTCTACCATATACCCCTCCTCCACAGAGATAAGGATCCCTGATGGTGCCGACACAGCCTCTGCTGAATGGAACCCAGCAGCTCACAGGGTATCATTGTAATATGTGTCATCTGTTAGGCACTTGGTGTGTTTACCATGCAGCACCAAGTGCCACTGAAGTCCTCTGCATCCCCACAATAAACCTGTTAGGTAAACACCCTTAGTGTTCTCATTTTCCAGACAAAAACACTAGATCACGCAAGACACATGATCTGTCCTAGGTCATGCAGCCAGGAAAAGGTGGATTTGGAATTAGAACCCCTGCACGTCTAACTCCAGAGCCTCGTGCCCTCTGGGACTCGGCAAAAGCTTTGATTCTGGCCATTCATCCAATCAACAGACCCAGGCTTGATTGTTTTCAGAACAGATCCCTTCAAATGATATGCAGATAGGACAGTTTGGCTGATCAATTTTTCAAGGTACTTAATCTCCTAGAAATATTCAAATGTTGTTGAGACTTCGTCAGGTATTTAAGGATATTTCAGGAGGAACTAAAACCTCACAAGCACATTGCTTTCTCTTTGTCAACCTCAGAGCTAGCCCTCTACTACACTTAGTTATTCAATGCCAATAAAAATAAAAGTCAAAGGAACGTCAGTAGCAGAAAGCCTCCCCTCCAAGTATCTTCCTTGAGGTTAATGGCACAAAAATCCAGCACTATGGACGACTTCTCTTCTGATTTACTATTTGAAAATCAAAATATTGTAAACTTCCAAAGGTTGCTTTTCTGATGACAAGGAAAATGATTAATGCATATTATTTACTTATTTATTTTTATGGTTGGTTGGTTGGTTGGTTGGTTGGTTGGTTGGTTGGTTTTGGCTAGAACTGGGACATTTTAAACCCCCAAGAAATTCCTAAGTGCCTCCCAAGCTCTTAGCTGACATCTACCAAATCACTGAGTTTGGCTGGGTTTATCCAGGACATAACTACAGATTGTTCATTATCGGAGAAAAGATTTTTGCCCCTAGAATTATAAATGTGTATCTCTCAGCGGACACACAGAGGAGAAATGATGAATGAGACAGGGCTGTGGGCTCATTCACAAATGTCAATGCATCTTTTCTCTCCAGCTGACTGTCTGGTTTCTCTGAAAGTTAAAAAAAAGAAAGGAAACTTATAAATAAGTTCTCATTACGTTAAAGTGGGGTTGAACAGGGATCAGAATAAAAGATACTGATGAATTGATGAATTGATACTGAATTCCCAAAGCTCTGTATTAATCCTGCTTCTGTTCTTAGCTCACTCTTAATGGTACCCATGGCTTAATTTCCTACATAGTATGGAAGCATAATTGTTGTCATCACGGGGTCATAATCACCCTCTGTCGCATTGCCTTAATTTATCAGATCGGCTTTTACCACTCCTAGAAGATAATATGGGTTTGAATGAAAGCTAACTCCACTGACAGAATGCTGTTTATTTTAAGATGAAAGAGAGACAATGGTCACTACATTCACTAATATCTAAGGGGACCCTTGTAGATGGGGCGCAGAATTGGAAGACACTTGTCCAATTGGACCAGTTCCAAGTCCAATGTGTTGAGGAAAGTAAGGAGTGTAATGTAGATAAGTCCTATAGCACAATGTTTGACCCATGTTAAGTTGGTTAATTGGTTTTGCTTTCTTTTTTGGCTACAGCTAGGAAACATTTGCCGAAGGTGAGCCAGTTTGATCTGGTTTGTCCCAGGGAAGATTAATGTCAAGCTGGTTCTGATACTTCCATGGTGCATACTTCCTCCCAGGAGTCGCTCAGATCCATTTGGACTATATAGTTGTGTCTTATAACAGAAACTATAATATCTCAATGAGAACCCATTCTTGGACTGTCCAAGCTCCAAGAGGACAAGGACTAAGTCTGTTGTATGCACAGCACCTGGCACACAATAGGTGTTCAAAAATATTCAATTTAAGAATGTGTACATAGATGGGGAGCCTGTGTGGCTCAGTTGGTCAAGCGTCCGACTTCAGCTCAGGTCACGATCTCACAGTCCGTGAGTTCAAGCCCTGCGTGGGGCTCTGTGCTGACAGCTCAGAGCCTGGAGCCATCTTCAGATTCTGTGTCTCCCTCTCTCTCTCTGTTCCTCCCCTGCTCATGCTCTGTCTCTCTCTGTCTCAAAAATAAATAAAATAATTTAAAAAAATTTTTTAAAAAAGAATTTGCACATGGAGGAAACATTTTCAACCTGAACTGATGGACCAAAATGTCAGAACATAAAACACTATCCACCTCATCACCACGTGTGGGGCAAATTCATGTGTGAGTTCTGGGACAATCTTGTCCGCCTTCTATTAAATGGAAAGAATAAACACACCCCATGTTCCCACTTCCTATAAGACAAAGAGCTTCCCCCCCGCCCTCCACCACCACCAAAAAAAAAGGAGCTCTCCCTGGTGCTATTTATCCAGAATCCAACTGGCTTCATGTTGGAAAAGTCCTTTTGATAGTACAGCTTCAAGAGATCTAATCAGGGAATTAACCAAAATATACAGATACAGATATTCAGACAAGCCCCTGTCCCACCAAAGTAGTGGGAATGTAATCTCAAATAACTTGACTCTTCCTCTTCCCCCAGGAAAAGTCCTGGGGGTCAAGTCAGAGTTTCACAGAACTGACAACATAGAAGGGGGAGAGGGAGAACTGCTGTCCGATCCTCTGTATCTTCTGTCCATGCCATTACCCTCTGAGACACGACCTCCCTTCTGGTCTTTGGCCACTGTTTCATGTGGGTCTCCATTTTCTCTTCAATTCTGGCTCTTAATCTGAGATAAAGAGCTTCACACTGCAGGATTTGTTTTGTTTCTCCCGTGACATCGGGGCATAACTATCTCTGTAAGTCTGTTTCAGGTCCCTCCCATCGTTACCTGGATCCCTCCTTCTGCATCCTCCCTGACCCTGACCCTGATGGCCAGACCCAGCCCAAATAATTTCTACCTAGTTCCTAGGGAGGCTGACTCAAGATGTTTCTTCCCAGCAGCTGTCTGTGCCTTGCCTCCCCTTAGCCTTAGGCTTAGTCCTTCAGAACGTAAAACCTGGAAAAGATTCACTTTTTTTCTTTGCTTTCCATTTCCATCCCTCCTTGGCTGCAGCCTCTTTTGGAGCAGAGAAAACCTAACTTCTTGAATGTGGTCATGCGTCGGGGGTGGGGTGGGGAGAGGGATAGAGGCAAATTGTCCTATCCAGGTATTTTTGGTGAAGATGGCTTCAGTAATCCTCTCCATCCTTTTCCTCTGCCCCCTTCCAATGTGACTTTGCTGCTCAATCAAGAGGTAACATCTACTTCCTTTATCCCTTGAGTCTGGGCTGACCCTGTCTCTTACCTTTGACCTGCAGAATGCAGAGAAAGTGATATTGTGTGAGCCCCGAGATGAGGCCTGGAAAGACCTTGCTGCTTTCCCTTTCATTCTCTTAGAACCCAGTGGCATTCGAGGTGAAGCCCAGGCCAGCTCTCCTGAAGGTGAGTACACATGAACAGACGACGGCCAGCGCCCGTCCTGACGTGCCAGGGACCATTCACCCCAGTTGAGCCACCAAATTACTGAAGACACATGAGTGACCCCAGACAAGAGCAGCCGAAAAGCCCACCACTGAGCTCGGCCCCAACTGCCGACCCACAAAATTGTAAGCAAATAAAATACTACTTATTTTAAGCCACTAAGTTGTGGAATAATGTGTCATGGGGCGGGAGAAAAGTGATACAGACAGAAAACACCAGGAAGAGAAGAGTTGGGTAATGCCTCAATGCACTTATATGGTAGAGCTATGCCTTGGGGTTTATTGCCAGGTGTTTCCAGCATCTCATCCCGTCCACACTTGTAGACTATTTGTCAGGAAATTTTACAATATTTACAAGTGGGGAGTCCCCAAGGAGTCTAGAGGAAAGGGCACAAGGTGTAAATGACAGGGGTGACCTCCTGGTACCAGGTCACTAGTCCCTGGATAGGTACAGGGAATGTTGATCAACCAGCAAGAATCTACTGATGTCCCCGTTATATGCCCATGCCCATGGTATTATATGCCCATGCCCATGCCCATGCCCATGCCCATGGTATTGAGACACCTAAATGACCCCACCCATCCAAAAGTCACAACCTCCTTGGTGGGGAAAAATTAGGATGTCAAAGATTTAAACCATTTTTTCCTTCATAAGGAGAGTTACACCCCTTGTAACATCCCTTGTCGAGATCATGTCTCTGAGGCTCTGTGTGACAACCTATATACTGTCTCTCCTATCACTTGTGTTCTATTACTATAGCTCTCTCAGAAAGAGGTATCAGCAGGAAGCATCTGTGATATGTTCACTGGAACACCCCCAATAATTTATTTTCTGTGTAACTTCTACTGATCACAAAAACGCGTATGTGATCTGTTTGTTAGGTCTGGGTTTGCCTGGTGATATTGATCAAGTCGATTCCTTTGTGAAAAGCTACATTGATTAGTTTCCTGACAAGCTGTTAAGGCCACTTGGAAAGCTGTCACTGGTGATACTTGCCGTCAGAGGAGTGGCACTCACCCACAATGTCTTTCTGAAAGGAGACTGAATGGAAGATAGATGGATGCGGACTACATTCGTTCACTAGGTAAATACCCAGTGATCCATCTCCCAGCTCCTTTCCAGGGGGAGAAAATTAATATCCAGGCAGTGAACAGTCTCTCCTCCACCCTGAATTAGCATCTGTGGTGGAAAAGCCACCTGAAACACGGGAGACTAAGAAGGCTGGTCACTTTTAGCCGCCCTGTTCAAGTACCCGCTGGCTCTGCTCTGCTCCTCCTCAGAATGGCAACTGCCAACACCCCCGCCCCCGCCCCCCCCCAGAACCCCACATCAGGATGGAAGGCAATAAACTGTGCTCTGTCCTGGAAAAAACAATGCGAGCACAAGAGGGGTTAGAACAATGGGCCACGGGGCTTTCTGACAAAAGAACACCAGATCATGAGCACAAAGGACACTTGGAAATTCCCATTTCTTAACAACTAAAATGAATGAATAGCTTGCACACCCAGAAGAGAGCAACAAGCAGTATTTCAGTGTTGCCTCTTACAAGAGCGAAACCAGTCTCCAGAGGTGGGGAAGGGAGAAAGAGGACCGCAGGGCTGCTACAAGAGTCTGACACTGGCTGGAGCAGCTCTTGCTGAGGCACGTGGTTTCAAACGTATGCCCTTGAAATGGACTTCAAAAGAGTTCCATATTTGACTAAGTTTGACTATCAGCTGGAATATGGGTTAGTTTTTCTGAGAAGTCCCAGGAAGAAGAAGCCTGTGGGTTACGTGGGACAGAAACTGACCAGGTCAATTGTCACTCGTCTATTTGATATGGTCATTAATTCAATCTAGGTGATCACTTCTTCTATCCAGTGTTAGAGTTTTGGTGGCTCATCTATAGCAATCAGTTAGGTCCTGACTCTGTCACTCGCTAGCAATGTGAGCAAGTTGGGCACCCCTCCTAAGCCTCTGCTTTGAGGATTAAATGAGAGAGTACATGTACAAGTCATTAGTTACCTGCCAATAACAGACTAACACTGGTTGTTAACATGTTCTTATAATGGACACCTGCTTTAAAAAATACCCAACTTAGGGGCGCCTGGATGGCTCAGTCGGTTAAGCGGCAGACTTCGGCTCAGGTCATGGTCTCATGGTTCGTGGGTTTGAGCCCCGCCTTGGGCTCTGTGCTGACAGCGCAGAGCCTGGAGCCTGCTTCGGATTCTGTGTCTCCCTCTCTCTCTCTCCCCCAGTTGGGCTCTGTGTCTCTCTTTCAAAAAAAAATAAATAAATGTTAAAAAAGTAAAAAATTTAAAAAAAATACCCAACTTAAAATGTAGAATATTCCTATAATTAAGGCATTGCTTTGTTCTATCTTTAAAAATAGAGCAAATGTAGGGGCGCCTGGGTGGCTCAGTCGGTTAAGCGTACGACTTCAGCTCCGGTCATGATCTCACGGTTCACGAGTTTGAGCCCCGCATTGTGCTCTATGCTGACAGCTCAGAGCCTGGAGCCTGCTTTGGATTCTGTGTCTCCCTCTCTCTCTGCCCCTCCCCTGCTCACACTCTGGCTCTCTCTCCCTCAAAATAAATAAACATTAAAAAAAAAATTTTTTTTTAAAGGGAGCAAATGTATGAACTAGAATGTTTAACTTCAATGGGACCAAGAGAAAACAGATTGAATATCTAAGCTAAAATTAAAAGTACTTTAAAAAGAGATTATTTTGTTGCTATCCCGTGATAACAACACAAATATATAAATCCAGAGCTAATGAGTTAGTGATTTTGTTTTTATCAAAGGCTTGCTGCTTGCCACAACAGAGGAAACAATGGGAACACTTAATCCTCGCCCAAAAGGCAAAATGAGTAATTTGAACTTAACTCTCTACTACAGAAGCAGGAGAAGCAGAAAGACCAGAGTCCAACATTACTTCCAACTGGGACCCTCACAAAAGAGAGACGTAACTTTTTTTTTTTTTTTTCAAAAGGAAGGTAATCATAGAAAAATGAGATAATTCACCGTTTTTCAATTTGTAAGGACTACAAAGTATTTTCACAGCCATCATCCATTATTTAGGCCTCCCGCTAGGCTTAGTGAGGTCTACTGAAGAGGTCTCCATTGTGTTGAGGAAGAAATCGAAAACTAGTAGTTATTTACCCAGGGTCCCAGAGATGGCGCCAGGAGGCTCAACTCAAACCTGGGTCTTGAGTCTTCTACATCTAATCCCTTTTTCTCTCTAAAAAGCTGAACGATAACGCAAATTCAGAAGGCAACAGGAAAAAGGCAGGTTAAAAATGTGCTGTGATATTGTGTGGTTGGAATCATGTTAACCCTTAATGGGTTAAATGGCAGGTGAGTCACTGGGGAATTGAGTGCTAGTGGGAGTCCACAGAGGGAAAAATAAAGGCAAAATCATGAGAATTCAAGACTAATGGCTCAAGGATTTCTCCCGTCACAATTCACATCTAAGGCCCTCTCCCTACCTGAACTGTCCCAGCTCTCAAGAAGGTTGACTGTGGTCGGAACACCACACAAAACTGTTCTCTGCATACATGTGTGCAGCTCGCAAAAAAGTAAAATATACCAGCCGGGTGTTTTTTCTAGTCACATCTTGCTACATTTTTTAAAAAAATGAATATTGAGATATGGGATGTGGGGTTGTTACTGTCATTTGGTGTCTTTCTCCCATGACAATACATTATTGACAGTCCTCTGGATCAATAGATAGAGATTCAACTTCTCTATTTTAGCAAACATTTAATATTCCACAGTAGGATTTATACCAGAATTTATCCAATCTTTCCCAAATTGATGCACATCATGCTTTTTGGGTTTTGTTTTGCTTTTTCCTTGACAAATGATGTTGTGATAAATGTCCTTGATTATAAGTCCTAGGGCTATTATGTCATTAGGATACATTCCCACAACAAGGATTTCTGGCATAAAATCTACATATATCTTAAATGGGAGTTTTAAGGTATGTTGTCACATTAGAAAAATTAAGTCCAGAAGGCTTAAAAATTTTAAGTTCAAACATAAAATAGTAAAATCTTAGCTCCACAGAGGCACTGTCACTAGCTACTTGAAGTCCCTGATTATATCTTAAGCAAATGTGGATCCATATCAAAACCAGCATGAAAAGTTTGCCTTTAAACGAATCTGAAATCAGACATGCAGATAAATTCAGTTAGAGAGAGACAGAAATAGAGGCCCCCAAAACATTAAGCTGTCTACTTTGATTATTACCAAGCAGAACACCAAAATCCAATCAAGTACCATCATCTTGGGTCTCTGGGATGAAATTTCTCAGTTTCAGTTTTATTTATTCTCAACCAAATCTTGCTTTATTCCTAAAAATCAGCCAAAGATCTCCTAGTGTGTTGATCTGGGCTGGTACTCCCAAGGGGCATGTTTGAGGCATCATCAGTGGCCTTGTTTGCCTATCTATAGGGACTTCATTACTTTGAGTGAGATTCCCAAAGTGAGAGGAAAAGCTAGGTTGCTCTGGTTGATAGAGAAAAGTCTAAGAGGCTATGTAGGGGAGAAGAAAAGATAAAAGATTAAAACAACAACAACAACAATCAAGCAGATGGGGAGACACTAGAAAGAGCTGAAAAAAATGCCCGATAAATTTTAAAAATGCATGAAGTTTTTGCTATGGGGTGACCAATGTGACTTCCTGATCTCCCCACAACACCTCCAGAACAATCTATTTTATGTATGATACTTTAGAGTTTGACTGTTCCATGGGGGAAGGAGAGGAGATGGTTAGGAGCAGGGCGAAGAAATAACAAGTCTGGTCTCAGTGCGGGTGGGGGCTTCCCAAAGGAGACCCTGTCACATTGGGTCAGTTTGAAGTGCTGCTCAAAAGTTGGATTAAAAATGAAATCACATCCCATTCTTAAACCCCTACACCTCTCGATCGATCATGGTTTACAAAGCATCTGAAGGAAGGAAATTTTTGACCAACTGATCAAAGCAGCACTCGGAATGGAACCACTGATTGAATATTGACCTCAGCAGGCACTGTAATTGCTCTTATTGGCAAATCATTACTAGTTTATCTTAGTGATAGAAAGCACAGATTGAAATTACAGAGGCGCTTACTTCTCTGGAGCAGGTGAATAACTAGCAGGTGAAAAATTTCTCTGGCCTTTCAAAACACGGTGGAGGTGTGGGGGAAGGGAGGGAGGACCCTTGCTAGGAAGATGAGAGGTCGGCTTAGCCAGCCTCCCTGTAACTGAGGGAGAGAACAGTGTCCCCCTGCCTATTCCAGTCCTCATCGTCTCTTCAAACAGACAAGTCCATTCACACCTCCTACAACAAGACCTCCTTCACCTCCCCAAGACCTCACCTACTCCACTGCCCTCTATTTCGTCCTGGTGCCATACAGTGTAAGGGTTAGGAGTTCAGGTTCAAGCTGTGTGAAGGATTTCACACAAATCACCCCTTTTAATCCTCACACAACAACCCAGTGGAGTAGGTATTAATAATATCCCCGCTCTAGAGACGAAGAACATAAACATTAGAAAGGGTCAAAAGTTAAAAATAAGCCAAAAATAAATATACAGAGAAGTTCTAATATACCGTATACCCGAGGAGGGTATACAGGAAGCATGTACTGAACTCTGCAGTCTACTTCGTATGGGGACTGGTTTAAGGGTCTGTAAAGGGTCAGCGAGCAAGTCTGTTAGGCTTTGCAGGTAGATGTTCTCTGTGATAACCAATCAACTCTGTGGTCGTATAAAAGCAGCCAGAGGAAAATAAATAAGCGGGCATGGTAACATTCTAATAAAACATTATTAGTGACAGGTCATTTTGGCCTGTGGCCTTAGTTTGCTGATCCCTGTTCTGGAATACGCACTCCTGGGCGTTCGGGCATTACTCCCAACAGGTTATATAGTGACATGCCGTAAATCTCAAGTATATGCAATTTAATTCTGGAATCCAAGATGAAAAAAGGACTATCAGTAGGAATCAAGACTGTTTTCTGTTCCCCTCCCAAAATCCTGCCCTCGAAACTACCCCAGTCGCGGCTCCAATATGTCCAGTGACAGGAAGCTCACGCCTGCACGAGTCACCCGTCTTTATCAAGGGGCATGCGCGTGTTTTATTTATTTTTTTATTTAAATTTTTTTTTTCAACGTTTATTTATTTTTGGGACAGAGAAAGACAGAGCATGAACGGGGGAGGGGCAGAGAGAGAGGGAGACACAGAATCGGAAACAGGCTCCAGGCTCCGAGCCATCAGCCCAGAGCCTGACGCGGGGCTCGAACTCACGGACCGCGAGATCGTGACCCGGCTGAAGTCGGACGCTTAACCGACTGTGCCACCCAGGCGCCCCAACATGCGCGTGTTTTAGAGTGTTTTTGACACTAGATTTCTCCTTGTCTGACTGATAGAAGACCAACTTGATACATTGCCAAATACTGAAATCTTGACACGGGGAACACCTTCTGTCCAAGAAGACTAGAAACTTTTTTCTACTGAGCAGTATTGCACAGGGTTTCCTAAGAACATTCATACTAGTGAGTGCATGAACTTCAACTGTACAATTGCTCCTTACCCAGCTGAGAGGATCACTAAGACTGATTTCATTTGCGTGCCCCAGGGTAAGATCATCCATGAAATGGGTATCCACCGCACGCAATACGCATGCCTACTGGCAAACTGTTTTTTCCTATTCTTCCCCTTGTTTTCTTAGAACAGAAGTCACACAGAATTGAAAACTCATCTTGAATTTCCATAGAAAATGAAGCTCTCCTAGAATAGCGCCCATGCACCTTTTCTTTTAGTCAGATGTTCACTCAACACATATTTATAAGCATCTACAGTGCACTTGGTCCTAAGGAAGAAACAAAGAAACATATTCTAGAGTTCCCGCCCTCTGTACTTTTAAAATCTAGTTTGCGAGATAAGATAAAGCACGAGGTTTTGCACATTTAGACAACTGCCTATGGTCTCTTGGTCCCATACCAGTCAGACCACTTCTGGGAACTGCCCCTGACATTGAAGTGGCCGATGAGCTCTCAGAAATTTTGGAAAATTTCCATTATCATGGGAAAAGTCTCAAGAGAAGTATATTTTCATTTAGGCCAAATGTAATCGTCATTCTTTGCATTTACACATGGCTTTTAACCTTTTAAAATGCTTTGAACATGTATTCTAGGAAATCAAGCAAGCAGTGTTATCCTCATTCTATAGATCAGGACACTGAGGTCCAGAAAGGGGAAAGGGTTCCCTGGTGGTCTAGTGGTTAGGATCTGGCGCGCTCAGAAAGGGTAAACTGTCCAAGGTCACACAAGTTAACGGTAGTACTAGAACTAAAACACACCTTCCGACCCCCAGCTCTTGGCCCTTCCCTTCAAACAAAGCTCTTTGTCCTTAGAGGGTAGATGAACCATTTATGAATGCAACTGGCATTCAGTAATCAGGCTTAGGCTCTAATCAGAGCTGGAAAGAACAGCAACGCTCTCAAGCTAGTTCAAATAAAAGAGACGAAACATACGCGAGGGACTTGCTTGGAACACAAAGGTCAAAGTGCAGCCAGGTGTTACGGAAATTTGAAAATTCTCAGTCACAGAAGTATCTCCTTCCGCCTCTCAGGTGGGTCTCTCTCATTTCTGCTTCTCAGCCTCCTCTCTCTCCCCCACTGGCCCCTACTTACAAATGGCCCCACCTGGCCACCAGCCCCAGGGCATGAGTCTACAGGCCCTAGTGCGCCAGCCCCTCTTGCCATTGACAATGACCTCTAATTCTCCTAATTCACTTAGTGGCGGACATAACCTGGACGTGGGTCAAATCTTTTGCAGTTAGGCACAGAGCGTGTGGCTGATATTGTATGTTCTCACAGAGGTTGCAGCGGACTCAGCAAATTGACCTTTGTCATGGTTGGTTGTGAAAAGTGAATGACGTATTCCAAGCACGATGCCTGGCACACTGTAAAATATTGATAAATAATGGTTATTCCAGTGGCGTTGTACCAAATATTCATTTTACTTGCGTGTATTCAACCATACGTATTCAGGAAAGGGAAAGAGGGAATAAGAAAACATTTCTTTTTTTTTTTTTTAATTTTTTTTTCAACGTTTTTATTTATTTTTGGGACAGAGAGAGACAGAGCATGAACGGGGGAGGGGCAGAGACAGAGGGAGACACAGAATCGGAAAGAGGCTCCAGGCTCTGAGCCATCAGCCCAGAGCCCGACGCGGGGCTCCAACTCACGGACCGTGAGATTGTGACCTGGCTGAAGTCGTGACCTGGCTGAAGTCGGACGCTTAACTGACTGCGCCACCCAGGCGCCCCAAGAAAACATTTCAATAAGGCCACATTTCAGCCCAGCGTCCTACATAACCAATGTTGCCTGCAGTGAGGATGAGATGAAATTCTCATACTGCCATTCTCTCACTGGGTCCCAGGCCCTCTGGGTCTCTCACAGAGCATCTCACCGTGTTGCTAGGATCCTGATGTCCAAAGACGAGTGGATTTGTTTGTACAACAGGGCCAACGATTTCATCAGGCCCTCAACAGCCTGGTCCCACACTGGAGAAGATGGCTGCACGGGGGTCTCCAATGAGACACCTTCTGCAGGGTTCAAAGAATAATGTTGGGTGGGGGCGCCTGAGTGGGGCAGTTGGTTAAGCATCTGACTCCTGGTTTTGGCTCGGGTCATGACCTCATGGTTCGTGAATTCAAGCTTCATGTCAGGCTCTGCATTAACAGTGTGGAGCCTGCTTGGGCTTCTCTCACCCTCTCTCTCTGCCTCTCTCTCTCTCTCTCTCTCTCAAAGAATAAATAAACATAAAATTTTTTTTTTAAAAATAGGGGCCTGGGTGGCTCAGTCGGTTGAGCGTCCAACTTCAGCTCAGGTCACGATCTTGCAGTTCCTGGGTTGGAGCTCCTCATCGGGCTCTGAGCTGACAGCACAGCCTGCATCAGATTCTGTGTCTCCCTGTCTCTCTGCCCCTCGCTCCCTCCTCATGCTCTGTCTCTCTCTGTCTCTGAAAAATAAACCTGAAAAATTTCAAAAATAATAAAAAAGATTAAAAAAGTAATGTTGGGTAGTCAAAAATTTGGCTTTAAATACTTTATTTTTAATTTAGCTTAAGCGATTTTTACTTTACACCCTCTTTTTTTTTTATTGTGGTGAATTACATATGACATAAAATTTATCGTCTTAACCATTTTCAAACATAAAGTTCAGTGGTATGAAGTACATTCACATTGTTATGCAACCATCACACCACCCATCTCTAGGACATTTATGTCTTGCCAAAATAAACTGTTTAGAAACCAAGGTCCTAAACTATTTTGGTTTTGGCTTTGGGGTTTTCCTGCGGTGGAGTACCTCGTACAAGACATCCATCAAATCATTTGCTTGGATTTTCTTTTCTTTGTATGTACTCCCCTGGGGCATTTCATTCACTCCGATGGATTTACCACAACGCGCACTCTGATGATTTCCAAATCTACCCCTGTAGACCTCCCTGCTAAGTCTTAGACGAAGTCAATTTAGGTTTTGCATCACAACTTTGACTCTGATATGCAGAAGAATGAATCCATCTCACTACCGACCATCTTTCCACCATGTTATAGCTCTCTATTCAAGATGCCATGATGAAGCTTATTGCCCAGATAAAAAATGCAAACATCTTTGAATCTTCATTCTCCCACTCCATTGACAACATCACTCCAGCAGTGAGTTCTTCAGAGAGAAACTGGGCTGCAATCACAATGGGCATGTTCAGTGTAAGGCTCCAGTATGAGGGATGGAAAGAAGAGGCATTATTTGAGATAAGTTTGGGGAGGAAGTACCATTGCAATGTGGCAGGACAAAGACTAAGGGTCAAAGTAATTACACGAGTTTTTTTCTTCCTCACGCAGCAAGACCTTGGGTGAGACAGTCCTGGGACCCTGGATGGCTGACAACTGTCTAGGCTAATACTCTTTCCATTGTGAATTTCTGTTTTGTGATGAAGTTTCTAGAGAGTTCTTTGTTTGAAACTGTAGAAGGAGCTGCGGGTAGGAAGACACCCTTTTGGAGTAGCAATTATTTCAAAATAATTTAGTTAAAACCCATTATATTACAAGAAAGCTGGTCAAGGCAGCAAAGAGAGAGCAGGGACCACAAAACCTGTAGAAATAGAGCTCCTGATAAGTAAATTCCATTTGCAGGCCCTCATAAAAACCAATTGTAATTCTTGCCCTTGGGTTCCATGAGATGCCCTCATATCCTGCCAATATGATTTGTCTCCGTTCTTTGTAATCAAAGCCGAAAATCAAAGAAGTTACCTAAATCCTGGTCCAGTACATTATGTCAAAATGCCACAGAACTTCTTTCTGTGACATTCAAATAAAGTCTCTAAATTGAAAATTTCATAACATGCTAATTACAGATGGGTATTTGTTATTATTGTTGCATTTTTTATCTACTTAGTGACCCCTAATATTATTCTGCAAATGCAGAGCAAAAAAGCAAGTATTAACTTCTGAATGAATAAAATAATGATGGGTATACAACAGATACTTCCCATATAATATGTAAACATATATAGGATATGCAGTTTATATACATTTTAGCAATTTTCAAATTACTTTATGGATAGCTTAATCATGGAAGAACTGAATTGTTTGAGTGGAGATTTTTTTTTCCCCATTGAAATATTCATTGCTAGGGTTAGGTACACATCTACTGACCATTCCAATGACTAGGAAACTCATTTTCCCCCAACATGGGTTTCATCTTTTTTCATTGCACCTTTGGACAACTTTCAACCGGGGCTGTTTGAGCTGAAACGTGGCTTTCATTCTGTTAAAGAATAAGAACAACTTGCCATTAGAGTAGTCCACTATTCCTCAATTTGTCATAATTTGGGTAATTGGGAAAGTATTTAGCACATTTTAGGAGGAAAAAAAAAACATTTTAAGCAAGTTAGTAGCATAATGAACCCATAAAAAATATGCTAACTGCTAAGAACTCTAACCTGCTCATTAGGTAAGTTCTTGAAGCATTGTTGTACGTGCTAAAAGAATAAAGGAGACTTTCACATGCTGATGGCGAAAAGTATTCAAAATAATTTTAAGTGAAGAAAGAAAAGTGCAGCATCATGTGTATAAAGTGGCACGTCTTAAGTACAATGGGAAAATATGAATCTATATTTTTGTCTTGAATCTCATAAGGTAACATCTGGAAAATACATAAGAAACTAAGAACAGCATGTGGGAGGTATTTTAGGAGGAGCCGGGCGGAGGTAGGACAAGGTTAAGAGAAAGACAGTTCACTGCTTGAAATTTTATAATGAGTTTATTGGCATTAGACACACGGGAGTGTATATTATCTGTGCAAAGTCTGTTACGAAAAGGAAAGGTAGAAGAAATAGAAAGAATGGGGAAAGACAGAGTAAGCATCATGGAAATGTACCAAAATCTAGGCCAGCAAGGACCACATCCAGGTTTCAAATGCCACCAGGTTCCTCTACAGCCCGGATTTCAAATTCTTTCCAAAACTGACTCCTATTAGGTCTTCACAAGAGCTCCGTGATATAACTATGCAAGCACCAACAGAGCTTAGAAAGTTTCCCCGAGGTTACGCGAGCATTAAAACTGCAAATGCTATTTCCTACCAGCAATACCAGAGCCACAGAAGAGAACATCATAATTATACTCTCAGCATACTCTAAAACTTTGATTCTGTATGAATTCCAACTCCCTCTATCTTTAGTATGTATATTTCATAGAATTCATTGTAAAATAAAAGTCTTATGGGGCCGCCTGGGTGGCTCAGTCGGTTGAGCGTCAGACTTCGGCTCAGGTCATGATCTCACGGTCCGTGGGTTCGAGCCCCACATCAGGCTCTGTGCTGACGGCTCAGAGCCTGGAGCCTGTTTCAGATTCTGTGTCTCCCTCTCTCTTTGCCCCTCCCCCATTCATGCTCTCTCTCTGTCTCAAGAATAAATAAACGTTAAAAAAAATTTAAAAAAAAAAGTCCTAAAATTGTGTAACTGGGTTCTTAAAGGTGTTAAGACAGTCCCCGTATTCATTCGCTAACGCTGCTGTAACAAATTACTACAAACTTGGTGGCTAAAGTAACACAAATTTATTACCCTACAGTCCTGAAGTCCCACACGGTTATCAACGGACCAAAATCAAGGTGTCAGTGAGGCTGCATTTCCTCCTGAAAACTCTAGGAGAGAATCTATACCCTTGTATTTTCTGCCTTCTAGAGTCTGTCCACATTCCTTGGCTCACGGCCCCTTTGTCCGTCTGCAAAGCCAGCGAGGGCAGGCCAAGTCCTTCTCACATCACTGACCTCCTTCCATCATCACACTTCCTCCTCTGATTTCTCTTCTCTCTCTTCCTTCCATTTTGAAGGAACCTTGTGTTTTCCATTGCACCCTTCCAGCCAATCCGGGAAAATTGCCTTATCTGAAGGTCAGCTGATCAGTAATCTTAATTCCATCTGCAACCTTAATCCCCCTTGGCCTTGTAAAGTGGCACATTCATAGGTTGCAGGGAATGGGACAGGGGCATCTTGGGATCTTTAGTCTGTCTGTCTACACAGTCCCTAATACAAGTTGAAGGAGGAAGGCATTTCTGTACTGAGTGGGGTGTTCAGAGGAACACCATGCTATCAGAGTAACAGAAATATTTGGAAAACTGTTTTAAACGAAAACAGGTTTCTTTCCTTTAATCCTTTTTTTTTTCAGTTTACTTATTTTGAGAGAGAGAGAGAGAGAGAGAGAGAGAGAGAGAGAGCAGGGGAGGAGCAGAGAGAGATAAAGGGAGAGAGACAGAATCCCAAGCAGGCTCTGCACTGACAGCTTGGGGCTCGACCTCACGAACTGTGTGAAATCGTGACCTGAGCTGAAATCAAGAGTAGGCCGCTTAACCAACTGAGCCACCCAGGAGCCTAAAACAGGCTTCTTTTCTGTCAAATTTCAGAATATTTGAGATGTTAGTGTGCATGGTGAATTGCCAAGAGTGTATCTCCTAAGCAGGTTTGAGGTAGAATGCCCCTCAAGATCTTCCCTAAATAGTGATCTTTTGTGGGACTTTTAGAACAAAATCTACAACACTGTAATTTTTTTTTCTTTTAATACATGACGGTCTTCTCTTCACTAATATTGTGTTGGATGTTTGCATCTTTACTTACAGTAAGAGTGGAATATAGTTTTCTTTTTCAGTGTGATTTTTATTCGTTTTTGATCATTTTTCAGAGGAAAGATTTGCTTTTTTCCTTGTATTCTAGCATTATTTGCATAATTTAGGTGTTAGCCATCCCTAACAGTTTAGAAAGTGTGCCCTATAAAACCATTAAACCCTGGTATCTTTCATTTATTTTTTTTTTTTATTTTGCATCTCCTAACTTTAAAAAATAACAGACTTTGCTAGAGCAGTTTTAGGTTTATACAAAAACTGAGCAGAAAGTACACAGAAATTGAGCAGAAAGCACACGGGACCCCTTACTCCCCACCCGTCCCCCACCCGTTTCCCCTGTTATTAACCTCATGCATTAGTGCGGTACATTTGTTAGAACTGATGAGCCAATATTGACACATTATTATTAACTAAAGTCCATAGTTTGTATTAGGGTTCACTCTTTGTGCCATACATTCCATGGTTTTTCGACAAATGTATAAAAACACGTATCCATCATTTCAGTATCATACAGAAAGTTTCACTGCATTAAAAATCTGCTGTGCTCTCCTAGTCCTCCCTCCTTCCCTTCCTCCAAACCCTGAGCAAACACTGATCTTTTTACGGTCTCCCTAGTTCTGCCTTTGTGCAGAAGGTCATATAGTTGGAATCATACACTATAAAACCTTTTCAGACTGGCTTCTTTCACTTAGCAATATGTATTTGACACACCTGCATGTCAATTTGGGGCTTGAAAACACATATCTTTTTATTGCTAAGTAATAGTGCGTTGTATGAATGTGCTCGTTTGTCTATTTGTTTGCCTATTGAAAGACACCTCGGTTGCTTCCAAGTTTTGACAATTATGAATAAAGTGGGATAAACGTTCGTGTACAGGGTTTGTGTGGACATAAATGTTCAATTCACCTGAGTAAATCCCAAGGAGTGCAATTGTTGATTGTATGGTAAGAGTATGTTCGTTTTTCTAAGACACTGCCAAGCCGGCTTCTTAAAGTAGGTGTACCACTTTGCCTTCCCTCCAAGAATGAATGAGACGTCCTGTTTCTCCACATTCTTGCCGGTATTTGGTATTGTCAGTGGTCTGGATTTTATCCATTCTAATAGGCGTGTGGTGGCATCTTGTTTTAGTTTGCAATTCTCTGATGAAGGAGGATGGTGAGCCTCTTTTTCTGTGTATATCTGACATCAGTAGATTTTCTTTGGTTAGGTTTTGCTCAGTTTTTAATTAGGCTGTTTTCTTATTGTTTTAAGAGTTATTTGTATATGTTGGATACAAGCATTGGCTTCATAAAACAGAATCTGTTTCCATTTCCTGGAAGAGAATTGGTATTGTTTCTTCCTTAAATATTTGTTTGAATTCACCAGTGAACCCACCTGGGCCTGGTGCTCTCTGTTTGGGAAGGTTATTAATTATTGAATCAATTTCTTTAGAAGATATAGACCTTTGCAGTTTATCTATTTCTCCTTGTGTGTTTTGGTAGGTGTGACTTTCAAGGAATTGGTCTATTCCACCAAGGTTATCATAGGAGCTGTTCATAATCCTGATAGCTCTTCAAATTGTGAGCCTTAGCAAATGTTTACTTTTATAATTATTGAAATAGTATGAATATTTACCTTTGTTGAACAAATTTTAATAATTCATGTTTTTTGGAAGCTATCCATTTGAAATTTGTTGGCATACGGTTGCATAAAACATTCCTTTCACTTCTTCTAAACTTTTTACATCTATAGTTACATTTCTTTTTTTTTTTTTTCCAAAGGTTTTAGCTCTCTCTTATCTCGTTTTCTCTCCGCTAGACTCTCAAGGCAGAGGGGGTCACCTTGACACTCAGAAGAAGAAGTTTTTGATTTATTAATTACATTTTGTTTCCATTAAATTGGCTTCCATCATCATCGACTGCCTCATACCTTTGTTTGGATTGCTTTGATGTTAACTTTAGTTTCTTAATTATTCATTTAAGTTTTTTTGAGTTCATTTGAGGTTTTTAAAACATAGTTCTTGTTTAATAACTAAAATATTCACAATGAGCTACATGCTTTTCTAAATGATTTGTAAGCTTGGGATTGAATGTTTCTAAGACTCCTATAGTTTAGAATTGATACAGTTTTCTTTACGACTATATTATCAATATGGACACATTTTCTAGTCATAAGAAAAGAATTTGCTACGGATGAAAAAATGTTACATGTATGTATTAAATGAGATAATAGTGTCCACCTACTAATTAGCATTCTCTTTACTTTCACTTCATTAAATAACCAATTCTCTACACTTTCTAGAAGCATTCTTTAGAGACTCTTTCTTGGAAGGTCTAAACCCAGAGCATCCAGACACTAGACCAGTCGTATCATTTTTGCAAAGTCCCTCTTGGTTCCCTTTCCCAGAAAAAAAAATGTCTGACTGTTCTGACGACCACAGGCCATACACTGACAGGGAACCCACTAAGTGTTCACTGCATTAATAAATTGCTTGGATACACTGAATTTTCTGAGGTAGAATTCAAGCTCCACAAATTACAAAGAGGAAACTGGTAAAAGAAATAGACTGCTTTGTATTTCCCAGGAATGAGATTCCACTAGCTGACAATGCAGCCATCCTATGAAAAGGCCAATATGCGATGAACAGACAACATCCCATCTAGGCTCATTTTCCACAATAGCCTTCATCAAGTTCCTCCTCTACATGCCCACCATGATCTGTGGTGCGCATCAAGGTCCAATTCGTTCAGACCAGGACCCTTGGAAGGGCTTTATCTAACCAATGGTTTTGCTTTCCATCTCTGACCCTTCCCATCATTCAGCCCCAATGACCAAATTCCCAAAGAAGTACTCTAAGAACATAATCTCCAAAAAATGTCCCCATAGAAAGAAATCAAAACTTTTTAGACACCAAACTTCCTTGACAATAGGGCCAGCCCTCTTTTCTAACCTTTTCAACTTATGTATTTCCATTAATCCTCATATCTTCCTAAACTGATAAATTCATGAATGGCATACCCATTTTTTTTTTTCCATTGCTGAGTATATTCAAGCTGAAAGTCTTTGGTCTCCTAAACTGAAAATAAGCAATAATATAATTTTTTTTTTTACAATAAAAAGCAACTATAGGAAGTTTATTTTTTTTATTTTTCCTAATATGAAATTTATTGTCAAATTGGTTCCATACAACACCCAGTGCTCACCCCAACAGGTGCCCTCCTCAATGCCCATCACCCACCCTCCCCTCCCACACCCATCAACCCTCAGTTTATTCTCAGTTAAAATAATTCTTGCCATACCTAAAGCCATAGTTTGCTGGTAACTTGTGATGTGCTAGAGGCTGTGGTGAAGGTTTTACATTGACTTTCTTCCTTTAATCTTAAGAACATTTCAATAAGACAGGCACCCTTATTATCACTGGCCAGTTAACACACAAGGACTCAGATACTTAGAGCAGCTAAGTCTGAATCCAAAGCATACTTGGTTAAGAACTACACTATTACTCTCTCCTAATTGCCCTGCCAGGACAAAGAGATTCCTTGCAGCCTAGACCAATCACTCACACAGAGTAGGCACTCAATAAATGGTTCTTAAATGAATGAATAAATGATTGAATGACTGGGAGAACATGGAGGTATATGCTAAAATGCTTCAGAAACTATAAATTACTACACAAATATTATTTATCATACATAAAATCACCATTATTACATTGTTTTTACGAGGGTGACTCTTTTTCCATTTAACCCTAGGATTTACATTAATGTATACTAAATGAACATTGGTTTGTTTTGTTAATTGCTTTTCTCCCAAACCCAGGCAGAACCTCACCTTCCATCATGTGAACCCCGTGTCCCATGGCAAATAATGCCAGTAAGAAAGCATCATGTTGAAATTAGCCTTTGGCAAGCGTATTATTGGAAAGTCGGAATTAGTTCAAAACAAAAGACTGTGGACGGGCTGTGTGTGTGTGTGTGTGCGCGTGTGTGTGCGTGTGTGCGCGCACATGCACGTGCACATGCGGGTGTGTGCACTCTACTTCACATTTTCAAACATTCAGCCTTGCTACATTTTGCAATGTGGACTAGTCTCAGAAGCCTCTTTCTGACCTTGTACAATCTCACATCACACGCAAGCACCAGATGTCAGTGTTGTGCAACTTTCAGGCTGACTGCTTGAGGAGGCAAGCTGGTCTTTGTCGCTTAGAGACAGAATCAACAGTCATTTATACACATGAACACAAACACTCTTAGGTGCTAGATAAATCTTAGACGTTCACTACAAAGAAACCGATTTGATAATGTACACAGCCCCTTCTAAAACTGCATCTGTGAGTCAAGGGCTGGAATGAGTAAGTGCAGGATGGACCGTGGAACTCACAGCCCAGAAAGAGATGGAGACATCCCAAAAGTACTGGTCTGACTCCTGCTGTGGGCGAGAACAGAGGAAGATCAGTCTTGTTTGATTAATGGACCGTGCTCCATATTAGCAAGTAATGTGGTCAGATGGCCAAGCTCCCAGCAGGTCCTCAAGGCCTGACTTACTCTGGCCCCTGCCTGCTTCTGCAGCCTCTTCTGGGAGCCACTCTCCTCCTTCTTCTCTATTCCAGCCACTGCTCTCTCTCTCTCTCTCTCTACTCCAAGAACTCTGTTTCCCTCTGGACTCAAAACCTCTGCTTATAATGTTCTTGCCATTCTCTTAGCGCCTACTTCTTCAGATCTCAGCTTAGGTGTCCCTTCTTCAGGAAAGGTCGGGTGACATAAGTCAGGTCTCCTCTTTTATCGTTTTATAGTACCCTTTAATTGCCTTTCATAGACTTATCACAATCTGCAATTCTATATTTGTCTGATTGTTTGATTAACGTCTATGCAGTCAACTTCAACTAACACGTAAAGCCCATCCGAGTAGTGAATATGGCTATTTCGCCTATCTCTGCTTTCCCAAGTACCTAGCAGTGCTTGGCATATAGATGGTCCTCATAAATAAATGCTAAACAGATGAATGAATGAGTGAATGAATAAGAAAACTGGTAAACAAACAAATGTATGAATTGATTCCATCTATTCTTCCTCTGAACGGAGAGTTCCACATACAAAGTGCATAGAAGGTAGTGTGGAAATAGTTGTGAAATTTTCGGATAACTGAAAGCGTGATGGTCGCTATGTTCTGCAAATCCTGAGAACTCATCAGGCTGAGAGACCTGTAAGAATGCACTCTGATTTGGATCTAAATTATGGTAGCAGGCTGGAGTTCTCCATGCAACAGACTTCTATCTAGCTCTCGTGAATGAAATCATGTACTGATCCTATCAGTAAAGAAAAGAGGTCAGGTTGCAAATATATGAGGAATGCCGGCCTTTCCTCAGAATAAATTATCTGAAATGTATTATGTGAACGAGATTACGGACAGAGATAGAGAAGACAGATGGGCTGAGTTTGTTCTTCTGGGGCAGGTGCCCAAAGAGGGAAAAAAAAGCTATTTTTCTTTCTTCCACAAGATGGGGCAATCGGAACGAATTCAACTAGAAAGGCACTAGTGAATGCCTTTTCCATGTTTATACAGCTCGATTTGTTGAGACCAGAAAAATGGACCCAGTTTTGAACTTGTTTATGCAACTGTGTAATCTTGTCTAAAAAGACTGGCCTGGGGCAGACAAGATTTAGGCAGGAGGAGAGAGCCTAGGGCACATGCCACTCTACAGTGAGGTCAAAGGGACACTGCCCAGCTTCCAGAACCCCTAGCATTCCAGCCCCAGGGAGCTGTAAGGGTCTCCTGCTCAGGAACAGCTGCTGCAAAATTGAGCAAATTTACCATGCGGAAACATTGCCTCACATTAGGAGGAAATTCTAGATGAGTTATAATGATGCCTACTTTGAACTAAATTATTTTAATATGATCAATCACAATGTACGATTTCTGCTTCTTAATATCTTAGCTTGCTGCTTAAAGTCTGCAATGATTTCATTCAGTGGAATATTCCATAATGCATTAAATCAGGCCCTACATAAAATAATTATGATACCAGAAAAGCAGAGTTTTATTTAGATAAAACTAGACTTTTACTTTTCTACCTATGACCTATTTGCACATAACCCTTCCTGCTTCTACCTGGTTATAGATCTGTTACCAGATCACTATAAATGTATCCCTGGAAAGAACTTGGGGAAAATGGGCTTGATAGCCATTTCTGGATTAAATTAGCATTCTTCAAAAAGGTAATTAATATTTCTGTGGTGTTTTTAATCATCATTAGCTCATTTGATTCTCCTAATAACACTATGGGTTAAATATCGTTTTCATCATCACTGTTTCAGATATCAACAATACGGGATATCTACCTTTTCAATATGCACAGCAGGTAAGTACTGGAGGTGGGCATGAACTCAGGTCTTACGACTCCATAGATGGGAAGGGGGGGGATAGAAAGGGGAGAAAGGACTTATTAGAAGGGAAGCAGCGTGCATGTGTATGAGGGCCAAATACACACTGTATGAGTTTGGAAACCCAGCCAAACTGGCTTAAATAACAGAGAAACTTTATTGGCTCACATACTAGAAAAGTCAAGAAGCCCTAGTTGCTTAAAGGATGTCATCATGGGCCCAGTCCTTGAGGTAGGTCTTTGGTTCATCTGCCAGCCTCACCGACCTCAGCATACCAGGTTCAGCAGTCTCAGGCTATCTCCTCATGGTAACAAAATACTCTAAGCAGGCCCATTTTTCATAAAGTCCCACTGACCCACATTGTTTTGGAGGAAATCGTGTCTCTCCCTAAAGTTCCCTCACCTGTGACTCACCCTTTATTGGCTCAGACTGGATCCACGTCCGAACCAGTCTCAGCTAGGAAGTTGGGTGTGACCTATTATCCTAATCTAACCAGGATCCCCACACTGAAGGTGGGAGTAGCATTAATCTCCCCCCAAACTCTCACTGCTAAGAATGAGTCAATGGTACATTACCCAAAAGGACAGCCAGAAGGAGGAAATGGATTCTGGGAAATCAAAGTACGTCCTCCCTTTTTCCGGAACTTAATAAATTATAAAGCATTGCCCCTTTGAATAAATAAAAATTTGTGAGCGTTCCTAGGTCTGCCTTGATGGCTGCACAATTATAAGGGAATCGATTATCGAATGTCCCAAAGAAGGCCTCAGGCATTCGCTTTAGAAAACCTGAAAACCAAATTCATACACGTGGTGCCTAGAAAGCAGAGGATTGCTCCATAGCCCTGCAGAGCTCGGGCTTCTAGAGCAGGTAAGTATTGAGAGGTTACAAATGGGGGGGGGGGGATGTAAGAACAGAAAATCTACTTAGTCTGGAAGCTTGCTAGGTCCCTTACATAAACACCTACGAGGAGAAGGGCTATCTTCGTAAACTTCAGAGTGTATTCTGTCTGCCCAAGCACCTGTTTCTCCAAACTACACTTCCCTCATTAGTACATGTTTCTGGGGGTGGTAAGAACTCCCACTTTCAGTGTTTTGTGAGAATTAAAATAATGTTCTTCGGATTGTTCATACAAATGCTTCATAAATGTAAAAACGGAATTGCTGGACATTTTATTTATAGTTTTAAGTCGCTGAGAAAGAAAGAAGAGTCTGCCAGAAAACAGGTTCTCCTTTGACCTTTCCCAAATAGGTGGCTGTTGGTTACATGTACCTCATTTACACCAATCTCCCATTAGCTCCACTCCATCAACCTCAAATCTCTCCGTTCACCAAATCCACTCCACATAGTACAGTGAGCTTTTTGTAGACGCTAAGTGTCTTCACTTGCTTTCAGAGCTGGCTAAGCAGCCCCACTGGTAGAGCAGACCATTAAGAATTATCAAGTAAAAATCTAAAATGCTGCAACACTTTGTCAAAGAGCTAAAAGTTCTGAAATGCAACGCCTGCCACTGCTGAACGGAGCTGCATTTGAAAGAATACCCTTCTAGAAGAGTACCTGTCTCATTTCTTCTGGGATGTCTTTTATGATAGGCCAGTAGGTATCAGTAAGCAGCTCTACCTTAGAGATAGTGAGCTCACAGAACTAGAAACATGGTCGTGGATATAGCCGATGGGGCATCACGGTCCAAACATTGTTGTTTTTTTTTTTTCCTCAATTAATGTCAGCAATTTATAGAAATGACAAGTAACTACCCGCTAGGAGAGTGGGACATAAACAAATAAAGAATTACGCAAGGAGCAAGAGTTAAAAGAAATAGAATTCCTAAGCACACAGGCACATTTTCTATCCCTTTATCTCTCAGTGGTCATCACTAACTTGTCTTTTACGTTTTTCTAACATAAGAATGGTCCGCTCCATCATTTTCTTTTTCTTAGTGTCTGGGGTTCTATCAGAAATCACTATTGTATGCCCATAATGCTTCCGAGCTTTAAAGAAAGAACATGAAAAATTTCCCCTTTCTCTTTCCGGGCATGAGAATCTTTGGTTAACTGTACCAGAGTTAGGATGTCATTCTTTCCATCTCACCTCCACCAGCAAACTCTGCCACCAGCATCCTGTGACCACAATGTGACATCAAAGGAGAAAAGTCTTTTTCACATTTAATACGAAATAGAACCAGCGTTGTTCTTCAGAAATGTTGCTTGGTATTTGGGATGCAAACATGTATTAGGTCCCCATCTCTAAGCTGCTCTCAAGATAGCTCGAACTAAAAAGATTGTCTCTAAATCTGTGATCATATACTTAATTCCTACCCTTAGAAATATCCTTATCTTAAACACAGAAGTTTCAGGAATTCCTCGTCTAAATCTCTTTTCTTCTAACATGTCTTTGTTACTCAGTAGAGTCAGGAATGTTCTTTATGTGGAACCACTTCAAAATATCCATTATTAACTATGTTTCTCAATATCTTTTACTTACCTCCTGAGAAGTATCTGGAAATGTTCTTTTGTTTAGAAGTCCTGCTTTTATTCTTTATATTTGCAAGCAAAACTGTAACATATTCGTTTATAATACCTACAGTGAGTTCTTCATGTGTGGGAGGTATTCCAAAATAAAAACTCACTGAGTAATAATAGCTTTGTGTATGTAGTGTGCATCAGGCTCAAGTACTATTCTAAGCACTTTTATACATATTGACTTGTTTAGCCTTTATATAACCACAGGACGTGGCTCTATCATTATGGCCCATTTTACAGATGGCATAACTGAGACATAAAGAAATGTACCCAAGGTTACCCAGACAGTAAATGCCAGAGCTGAGATTTTTAACTTGGCAATCTGGCTCCATATTCTGAGCTCTACACCAATCAAAAAATATTACCATGGCATTAAGGATTTGGAACCTTGATTTAAAAAGCAGAGACATGATAACCTTTCTAAAATCTCTTCAGGAATGTGATTATCTGCTTAAGTCAAGAGAGAGCTGACATGGTTTTGAATGATACCAATTTGGCAGAGGTGGATAAGGGATACTTGTCTGTGTATGGCCAATTTCAATGGTGAGATCTTAAATACGTATGATCTGCTTAACTAATGAGCAGCCCTGTTCAATTCTCTGTATCATGTTTAATAATGTCCACAACTATGTGGGTGAGTTAGATAGATAGCTACTGAGCACGGACAAACATGAAAACCTGAGCCATCTTTTTGACACAAATCAAGATGATTTTTAGGGTGAGAGTCTGTCACTTTATTCATTTAGCAATATGAGAGTATGGGGCACCTGGGTGGCTCAGTCAGTTAAGCATCCGACTCTGGATTTCAGTTCAGGTCATGATATCACGGTTCGTAAGTTCGAGCTCCACCATGGACTCCAGACTGATGGTGCGGAGCCTGCTTAGGATTCTTTCTCTCCCTGTCTCTGCCTCTCTCTCTCTCTCTCTCTCTCTCTCTCTCTCTCTCTTTCTCTCTCTCCCTGCCTCTCTCAAAATAAATGAATAAACTTAAAAAAAAAAGAACTTATTGAAAGAGTATTTTCCCAAAGGATGCTGCTTTAAGAATGGTCCGAGGGGCGCCTGGGTGGCTCAGTCATTTAACCGTCCGACTCTTGACCTGGGCTCAGGTCAGGATCTCACCATTCGTGAGTTCAAGCCCCACATCGGGCTTTGTGCTAGCAGTTCAGAGCCTGCTGGGGATTCTCTCTCCCTTTCTCCCTGACCCTCCCTTTCTCTCTCTCTCTCTGTCTGTCTCCCTCTCTCAAAATAAGTAAATAAAAATTAATAAACATTTCCAAAAAACCCCACAAAAATAACAGTTGGAACCAGGGACATCATTGCCACCAAGATTCTCTCATTTTCCACCAGCTCTGCTTTTCTGTCAGTGTCATTCTTTCCCCTCCAATCAGCTTTATTAACATAGCAAAAATCATGGCTACATTTCCTTTACGGGAAACCTCCTGACCCTCTCTCCCATTTCCAATTTGAAAAATTCTAGGGAAAGTTGGACCCACATTGTGTCATTTGTCCAACCCTGGATCAATCAAGTATGGCCAGGAGGAAAAGGCCTGATGAGAACGTGGTGGTTGCAAACAAATGTTTGGGAGCATAGGAGTTCCCAAAATTAAAAGTAGCCTATTTTCAGAAAGGTGGCCCTGGACAGACAAAACAAAGGTGGCAGGACATGAGTAAAGATAGGAGTCTGCCCCCTGGCCAGCCGTAGAAGAGAACAGGTCAAAAATTCCCCAAGTCTCAGGTTTGTTTACTCCGTAATAGGAATAATCATCCCATCTGTCTCCCCAAATTGTTGTAAGAATGGCCTGAAACACGTGTGAGTGTGCATAGTAACTTGAAAAATATTACAAAATTTCAAGGTATGACTGTTGCTATTACTATCTATATAGGTAACTAAATTTCCCATTTTTCACACTGATGCCTGGAGTCAGACTGACACAGCAAGTGGTTTGAACAAATTGAAGCTCATCTAACATCACAGGCTGTGAGTGTGCTTCTTCTCCAACCATATTGCAGTCCAGCTGTGCGTGGTTATTATGCCAAGCTCATCAAGAGATGGTTGAGCTTCTCGGAGAGCAGGCGTGGGGGAAGGCAGAAGGAGATTCAGACGGAAGGGAATAACTCAACCAGGAAACCCTGGTTAGTCTACTTTCCAGAGACCTTCCTTTGACTTCCTGAGCTCGAGTTCACTGCGATATCCTGGAGACAATTATCAGCTAATTAATTTCCACGTGGACAAAGATGACTGTTTAGTAGGTCAGCTATGTGTCACCCTGAAGTGAAAAGCGGCAAAGAAGGGTAAATGATGAAAAGGGATCAACAGTATGATGCCTCTCCTGAGTCAACCCCGGATACAGGGATTCAGTTGCTGTTTGGGTACCAAGTTCACTGCTAACGAGTGATGGATGACTCTTGGAATTAAGCTTGCTGCTTCTGTGCTGTCTACCTTTCTCTTTACATAATATCAAAGGGAGAATCTCCAAATAATAATACGACATACCATTTACATCACATGCTATCGTGTCCTAAGGAGATTGTTCCCAGAGATCATTTATCTAAAATCGTGCGCTCATGGCCTATGAGAAATACTGCTGAACCCAGGAGCCTTAGGTACTTGCCACTGAACCATTTTGGTGGCCTTGGGAAATTCTCAGCCTCCGCTTCAGTTGCAAACTGGGAACGAGAATACGTATCCCAAAGTGTTAGTGTGAGGCCTAAATGCAATGATTTATGAGAAACGCTCGTTAAAACAAATGCTATGTTGGTGTTTCTATGAAGAATTT
Source organism: Herpailurus yagouaroundi (assembly GCF_014898765.1). NCBI lineage: Eukaryota > Metazoa > Chordata > Mammalia > Carnivora > Felidae > Herpailurus > Herpailurus yagouaroundi. The sequence goes on from NW_024412421.1 coordinate 6,021,901, forward strand.
CTCATAAGGTCCTAATGACAATCCCATCGAAGGATGCAAGGAACATATAGAATCTCCAGGTTTGCACTTAATGAAACTGGAATTCAAAAAGTTCCAAAGACTTGGCCAAGGCCACTCATGTGAAGCTAAAAGGTACAGGTGTTCCGATTCCAAATCCACTTTCCTGTGTTGTCTTGGCAATGGTCCACCAGAGACAGATATCAATACTATGTTTCTGAACATATACCTTTTTGTCTCTCGTTATTTAAGCTAAGACAAGAAAATGTAATTAAAAACAGAATGGGCCATCCCCCAAATCAGGGCCACCTACATAATGCCTATGACGGTACTTATGACAATACCTACATTCCTTCAGCACACACACCATGCCGGGCCCCAAGCTAAGCAATGCACGTGCATTAAATCGTGTCATCCTCAGAACAACCCTGTAAGGTGGGTACAGTTATTGTCTCATTTTGCAGATGAGGAAGTTGAAGCACATAGGGGTTAAGTAAGTATCCTGCTCAAATCACCAAGCAAGTGGCAGAATGCATATTCAATACAGGTAAATTGGCTGCTCCATTTATGGCCCCCGCCATGATGCTATACTATCTCCCAAGGATGCTAAGCTCGGTGCACCATCTGATTAGACCTTTTAAAAACTCGAACAAGAGAAAGATGGATTTTTATCCAGAGCGTTGAGCTGTCCCTTATATACTTCCAGAGATGATCCCACTGGGTCTTGACTTCCTCTGGCTGCACTCAAATACCCATCGTATCAACACTGATCTCAGAGATTTAAATTCAGTTTCAGGACTGCAAGTCCAAGCCCTTGTCTTCCTAGGTGGCCCCACCTGTTATCTACTCTGTCGGTTTGGGCAAGTTGTGTGCTCTCGAGTCTCGAGGGGCCCCATGTGGAGACTCAGCAGGCTTAGCACCATTTTACCCCTCCCACTCGGGAAGAATGCTTCTCCAGCAACAAGGATGGTCTTGGAAGTTGATGGCTCCCCAAATGACAGGAGACAGCAGCGTAAGGGAGTCATGCGGAAACTGATTTTAACGTAGGCAGATTCAACACATACTTAATGAGAAAGAAAAATAATTTCAATCCATGGCACTCAACCAAGGCTATACATTCGAATCACCTGACAAACCTTCAGCTCCCCACCCCACAGGACTTAACCCCAAACGCCCGAGAGCAGGGCCTTGCTCTCAACACTGCCGGCATTTTCCACGCTCCGCAAACGCGCTTGAGATGGGAACAGCTCTTCCTTTGGTCTCGGTTCCCAGTGGCCTCGCAGAGTAGAAGCGTCTCACTGCACTGAGTTGAATTTAAAATATACTGCAAAATCATATTTAGCATATGATTTTTTTCTATATTATACATTACTGTATATATCCTACATTTGTAAATATATGTCGCCACCATGGCAGTGGGAAACAGCCTCAGATGCAACAGATGTTACAGCTACACTTGGCGAGCTGAAGGACAGGCACAGGAACTGGGGCCGTCATACCATTTTGATCTCCTCGGTAGGGGAGGCAGCCGCGTTTAAGCATGGAGTCTCTTTGGCCCTCTCATCCATTTAGGTCAAGTGCGGCTCCTGCACACAAACGCCAACAGGTGTTCATCACCTTTACATAAAGAACCCACAGCCTCAGCGTGTTGCAATCTTTTACCACTCTGGTCACATGAGCCACCCCCCTACGCACCAGTCTCCCTCTCCGGGGGGAATCAGATTCTCACAGCACACAAGGTAGACACGTCAGCTCACATTTATCTTACCTCCGTAGTTTGGAGGACCTTGTGGTCTAAGAAAGATCCACGGGCTTCTTAGCTCACAGAGTTATATTCTACCACGTACATAAGCCGTGGCTACCTATAGATCCGAGGTATTTTGAAGGGTGTGATGCTGACCATGTGAGAGCTTCACCTTACTAGCTACTGTGACGCCTCACGCCCTGAGGAAGTTGCAATTTTGCAATCAAAAGCAGAAATGAGGTTCTGTGGGCTTCCTTTCTGCCTGGCTAAAGAGAGGCTCTTGCTCAATAGCAAGATAATTCAGAGAGGCGTGCAGCATCTCTATCACTTCTCTGGGAAGCAAAGGCAATCACTCATTTCAAGTCTGAGCCCATTCCCCAGAGGCGTCAGGAGAAAGCTAGCCAGGGTACTAAGGGAAAAGGCAAGACTGGGGAGCAAGGGGGCAACACAAGCCCTAAACTCAATAGGTGCTTTGGCGGCACTGTTTTTTGAGGCACAAGACTTCACATGGCTTTCCGAAGCTTCGACAGACTCCTAAGACCGGCTCGTGAGTATCCTGGCCCTAGGTCCTTACTTGTCAAAGGGGAAACACGAAGGTCTCACCATCTCATGTTCTACCATTGCTCCTGCTGCTGCTAGTGTCTAAGAGATGGTCCCCACTGCTTCATTGCCAGAGGCCCTCTGTAAACTCCAGCTGTCAACATGAAATCAGCTTTGCCATGGGCAAAAAGCCATTTCACTGTCTTAATATTTGCACTTGGCTAAACCATATCCACAGGCCGAATGAGCACTTTTTTATTTAATTATGTATCTTTCCCCAAATGAACACAACATGTCTGCTCTGAGAGTCTAGCGCAAAAATGTCATAAAAAGCTGTAAAGTACAAATAGTCCTCTTTTAAAAGAAAGGGGTGGGGCTCATCCTGTAGAACAAAGCCCCCCTTTGAAGACCAGCGATTCTAATTTGGAGCTGTTTCCCACTCCCAATTCCAAATCTGCATCATTAAACCATGAACGAGTGAAGAGTAATAATTGTGAGCGAGCCGAGTATTTCTTAATGATTTTCTGTCTTATACCCAAAGCAAATAAGCCAAATGCTTACTCAAAAGCCGAGGGGGGGAGGAAGGGTGGGACTTGGTTTTGCAATTTCTTTCTTTTTTTTTTTTTCCTATAGTCTTTCTTCTTCCACTGAAAGTGTCTATAAAATTTTTAAAGGAAAGTAGGTTGCTAAAATGTACTTAATTTGCCATGATAGATTGAGTCCATGCTTCAGTGACTGTAATTGAATCTGTGACCTATTTCTTTAGTAAAGTAGAAATAGTCTCTGGGGTTTTTGTCACTACCATCTTTTAATGAAATTCAAAAAGACTGTCAAAATGTCTACACTTTTTCTGCTGGCTGTTAATGTTATTCCTTTACAATTTGTTACTTTTTAATTAATCTTAATAAATGTGTACACACTCTACCTGGCTGTTGGAAATGCTGCACGTTGATTCTTTACTGTCATAAGGCAAAGCAAAATTACAAGGCCAGAAAAGGGCGGAGTGGCCAGCAAAGGTCCGGACACATTTTGGTTCCACTTTTACAAAAACACTTGCGGGCATCCGTTCAGAGAATCTGCCTGAGAAGTGGGGGTGCATGGGGACGTCAGCAGCAAAAGACTGAGGGACTTTCCCGCGGCTCTCCTCTTGCGGGTTCTACCACTAAGTGCTCCAGCCTTGCTTATGGGCTGCAAACATGACAAGCCGACAGCCTCGGGGAGCAATATTTTATTGACAAAATGTAAGAGAAAATATGTTTGGCTGCTTTTAAGCAGTGGTGTAGGAGGGTGTTACAGAACCAGATGGTTCAAGTTAGTCTTTCATTTGCCGGGATGCTGGGAAAATGCTGCCTGCTGCACAGCTTGAATGGTGGTGGCCGTTGTGCCGATGGGTGGCTGGCTGGGCTTTCCAGGGGCAGTTGCTCCTCCAGAGACCGAAAGGCCCAAGGCTCCCGGTGAGCTCTAACGTCCACTGTCTCCCACAGTCTCCCGAGTGGGACTGAGGAACATGTCTTCAGGTCTTTGCCACGGTGGCGTCCACAGGAAAGTTTTGCAGCGGTTGTTCAATATGGCCCCAAACCACAGCATCATCGTCTGACCTGTTGAACCAGAAATTTAGTAGCTGGAATGGGGTCCAGCGATCTGTTTTAGAAGCCCTGCGGACAACTGTGATTCTCACTCGAGTTTGTGAACCACCGGGCCAGAGAAAGGAGTTGGGGTGGCCGAGGCATGGCAGTGGGGCTAAGTGGGGGAACACGAATCACATCAGGATCCAGGTGAGAACCATCATCTGTGTCTCTTGTTTCCCAAATACTTTTCGATCTCTTTGCCTTTGATATTTCCTCCGGCTAGAATGCCTCATCTCCCACTCCCCCTTTTACCTCTTCCCAATCTCTACTTTTCAAAATCGTTGCCATTTTCCAAGGCTACTTGGTGTCTCTCTTTTCCTACAAAGTCTTTTCTGACTCCTTCAGGAGTAGGTAGTCTGTCTCTTCACTGAAACCCTAAGGCTGTGACTTTTCTTAGAGCACACATGTAGCTTTGTGCCCCTAGGAAACAAATCCTTTGGGGACAGGTGCTCTTTCTGGTCATTGATGCATCCTCATAATGCCTATTAAGGAACAGAGGAGATACTAAAATGACTTTTGAAATATAGGGATATTCCTTCAGTGGAAACTGTAGACCGTACCCACCTTATCCAATATTGGCTTGGTAAGCACTTCCATTCTCCCCTTCATCCAGTCATCAAGGTAGATCTCCATTCATGGACCAACAGATGTACCTCTATGTAGGGATGTTCTAGAGACACAACTCATGCCTCTACTTGACAGGCACTTGCTATGTAGCCTTCCACGTCTCTTACTAAGCACTCATGGCTTAGATAGAAACAAAGTACAGTCCTTGCTTTTTAAAAACCCATGTTCTAGGGGCGCCTGGGTGGCGCAGTCGGTTAAGCGTCCGACTTCAGCCAGGTCACGATCTCGCGGTCCGGGAGTTCGAGCCCCGCGTCAGGCTCTGGGCTGATGGCTCAGAGCCTGGAGCCTGTTTCCGATTCTGTGTCTCCCTCTCTCTCTGCTCCTCCTCCGTTCATGCTCTGTCTCTCTCTGTCCCAAAAATAAATAAACGTTGAAAAAAAAAATTTAAAAGAAAAAAAAAAAACCCATGTTCTAATGGGAAAAATATACAAGAGATCATTTCAATGTACCATAAGTAGAGAGGCAGGCACAAAGTTGAATGCAAACACGGAGCACAACCCTCCTTGTACCCCACTTGGAATTATAAGAAACGGTTGTTGGAAAAGATGTCTGAACTCAGTCTGGAAGGCTGAGGAATA
>NW_024412421.1:6027114-6058205 GCF_014898765.1 Herpailurus yagouaroundi
GGCATAGAAGAGTGTTCCAGTAAAGAATAGGGCAAAGTAAGGAGTAAGAGGGGCGTGGATTTCAAGTACTCTGGCATTACTAGAGCATAAATTGCTAGCTGGAGACTGACAAAAGGTAAGGCTGTATCACCGACCTAGGGACCGGATCACAGAGGGCTTTTCTGTCTATGCTGAAGAATTTAGAATTTACTAGAGGACTTGGAGGAGTAGAAGTTATACTGGCTTTTTTTAAAATTTTATTTAAATTCCAGTTAGTATACAGTGTTATAGTAGAGACTTGTATTTTAGAAAAATCACTCTGATCCCAATGGTGAAGAGGGATTCAAAGGGATGAGGCTTCATGGTGATGCTCTGGGCATTGAAGATCTCCCCAGGGTTCAGGGGGTGGGATTAGCTCTCAAACCAATGAGAACAATGAGCTCTTTCTCATTAGGAGTAAAACCTGAGGAGAGTACGTTTCTTCTGAGACACAGCAGGCCTTGCTCCTGGTAAATGGAGTGGTAAACAGGCTGGTTTGGATACAGGAAGGGCTCATCATATGTAAGTGGCCACACCACCTGTCTCATTTGATAAGGATTTCCAGCCTGTTGCACTAGAACCTAACAGGGCATAATGGCTCAAATGGGCAGTCATCGATCACTATCAGACTCTCCACAAACCTCCAGACAGACGGACTTGGACCCATTACTCTTCCCACTCTCAACCTTGCCATCTACGTTTTTATACTTTCCTAGCACACGTCACTCGATCAACCAAACAACGTCCATCTTGAGATACTTTCTTAGAACAAATGCTGGAAAGGAAGAGGGTTTTTTTGACCACTTGCTCTTCATGCGGAGATTTAGACCACGTGTACTCATTGCAGCACTGCTATCACTGAGTTATTTAAAGTCCTAAAGAGCAGTCTGTGCCCAAAATCAGGCCCCCGAGGCCCTAGATTTGTGAAGAGAAAATTAGGAATCCTGAAGAATCTCATCGCCCAATGGAAAACAAACACTTGAGACATTTCTCACGGGATTCGAGGTTTAGAAAGTACTCATCACCTGCACTGTTCTGCTGACTCATCCTCGTGATTATATGAGTACTGGTGTCATCTCTAGGAGCTCAGGTTCAACATCTTGCTCAAGGTCATCTAGGTATAAAGACTCCAGAATGCGAACCTAGAACATGGCTCTTAATGCCTTGCTCTGCTCCCCACTTCACACTGTAACAGAATCACTTGACTCAGGATGGCTGGAAGAAGGAAGGTGGTCAGGGAGACAGAAGTGGGCACTGAGAAAAATGGTGAAGACAGAAGGTGCTCTGGCACCACCACCTGCCCCCTTCTGGAATCTCTGCCCCCAAGGGGTCCATCTCCTTGGATCACTTTCCAAAGAGAAAGTGGTGATAAAAGGCCAAGAAAGTACTGACTTCAAATTTAATCAGCACGAAACCCCAACATCTATTCAAATTCTACTCCACCTTCAAGGCCTGGCACAAATCCTTGGCCATCCTTTCAACTCATGGAGCTTATAGTCACTCACTTCATCTTGGCATCCATCAAAGCAGACAGCAGACAACCCAATATCTGATGGCATCCTGTTACTGTGTATACTATTAGCCCTGCCTCATCAACGAGGCTAAAATCTCAGGTCTCCAGAAAACAAGTCCATCAGAGTGCCTGAGTTTTCCAGGCAATCGAGGGTTTTCTTCCTAGGCCTGTTTTTTAAAAAGTATAGACATATTGGCAGAAAGCACATTTATGGCATATCTCATGTATCTGTCTTTTTAAATAAACAATATGTTAAGTACATCTTTGCCACCCATCGCTAAATTGTACCTTACGAGTAGATGTTTTTGTACTTAGTGCCCTCACACTCTGTAGACTTTTGACTTTTATCTATTGGTTTTTCAAATCTCTTGTCTCTTATTTGCAGAAGTTTTCAGCCACCAGCCTGTAGCAGCAGCAATCTATCACCTTCCAATTCACTGCTCCTAAAGTGCTATGAACTTGGAAATCAAAGAATCACGATTGTTAGATTTATAAGCAAAGTATGAGTAAACAGGTCGTCCGTTAGCGTTAGAAGGGCTATCTCATTATTTAGGCTGATAAAAGATTTAATTTCTTTCTCTTGACTATTTTCTAAATAGCTAAATTTCCTAGATAGCTAAGTTCCAGATAAAGGAAATGTTCCTGCCCACGAGGTATGGTTTTCTATATCCATCAGATAATGTCTTCTATAACCTCTACAGTGTCCAACTCAGTGCTGAGCCCACAGCAGACACTAAACAAATTGCTTGTTGATTATACTGTTTTCAGAGAGTGCCCACAATGACCAAAAGATTCTTTGCACTAGCTGCTATTGTGATTGCCTTTGGGATTGCATGGTGTAGTAAAACATGAACTCGGCATGGTTTTAATTTTGCATCCTTGTAAGCTGACTTAAACTCTTTCTGGAACATGGTTAGGTGTAAGCAAACTAACCTTGAATGAAAAGTACAATTTCCAAAGAGACCATGGGTTGAACGACCTCTGAAATAAATGCCCATACAAATGAAAAGTAGGTCATTGTTAAAACTTCTTTAACTTCATTTAAGATTGCTCTGGTTAACCCCTTAGAACTGCTGAGCTCAGAGACAGAGAGACAGAAATGAAAATGGCATCCAAAAGTTGGTCCATACGGACAATACCGTAGGCATCATTTTTGTTAGTGTTTTATTTCAACCCTTTGTGGAGAGGATATTAGGAAACATCAAGGAATGGCTATAGAAGCTGAAAATAAACTGAAGATGTCACATCGTTTTATCAAGTGTAGTGGTTTTTGGAAATTTGCAAACCTATGCAGCTCACTGCAGTGTGACATTGGTGACTTCTGCCTCCTGAAATTACTCCCCACCCCCTTCTGAATCTTTTTGGCATCTTTGATTTGAGAGAGCCCTAAAAAAACCACAGGTTTGATCAACGAAATGCTATAATCTGGGAACTCTTAATAACTGCATGGTTAGACTATCATATTTTTGCCCCGAGGTATTGATTTGAGTCTTAAAGGTGGCATTCTGCTTTCTTTCCTACTGAGATCTCATTATGCATGTGTAATTTGAGTAAACAATGAGACTACTGAATTAAATTCCTCCCTTTAAATTAGCTTTAATACAGAAAGGGAGGAGATGGGGTGGTTATTATTACAGAGATCAAGTAATTAATTTTCTAAGTTCTATGAAATATTGAGAGAAATCATGCAAATGAATTTGCAACAATAAGAACAGGGAGCACTCAAATATGTGTATTTATGGAAAAAGGAGATAGAGTGGGTCTGGGTCAGTTCATCAGTCCCGTGGAATTTCTCCATCCTGACAAGAGTGAGGTACATATGTGACTGAAGCAGTAAATAAAATTCCAGTCAGACGTCAAGTAACTGGAACTCAATATGGCTAGATACTGAATGTTTTTAAATCACTTTTAGAAAATGTATTTTGTTCAGTATCATTTTAGTCCAATATCATATCTAGGAGAAACGGTGTTAATAACCATAATTCTCCCCTCCTACATTTATAGAAGATTACAGACTTTTCAACTTGTTTGATAATCCGGAAGCACTACAAGAACCTCGCTTAGAGATGCCACCCTTTTTGAAAAACAAAGGTTGAGACAAAAATATTGAGGTTAAGTTTCCATTAACTAGAAAATGTAACCCACACAAATAGCACAAACCCTTAGCACGTTAGATAATCAAGTTTTAATCAAGATTTGTTATAGTATCACTTAAAATTATAAGCTATATATAAATGTATGTAGAGAGAAACAGCTCTCTGGTTTTGTGCTTCAAATATTCATATGCATGCCCCCAAGTGCTCTCAGCTTTAGTATTGGTATAGAAAAATATTACCTACAAGAGGAAATATCATCTACATATTACTTCTATAGAAGTTCTGGATTTCTTCTACATCATTTGAAATAATTTAAAACTACAAGTCTATCAGGGTCCAGGCTTGGTCCTGGGGCGATGTATCCTAACTTCCACACTACTACCATTTTGGACCAGATAATTCTTTGTTGTGACTGTGGCTGCCCTATGCATTGTAGGATGTTTAACAGTGTCCCTGGCCTCTCTACCCATTAGATGCCAGTAGCTCGTCTCTACCATGTGACATTGCCAAATGTTCCCCGGGGGACAAAAATCCCTGGTACAAAATAAAGAGATTATAGACGTGGCATCATACAAAACAGATCTAATATATGGAGTAATTGGCAGCCTATGGAGTAGGGACAGAGGACAGAAAAAGAGAAATGAGTCACAAAAAAGGAAAATATTGCTGAATTAATGGCCCAGTCGAGACTAGAAAGGCCTATTCATACCCTGGGAAACACCAAGACCTTTTGCTAATGAACTTCAAGGATAATACATCAAACAAGCAAACAAGCAAGTAAATAAGAACATGCAGGTATGAAAAGACGTAAAGAAGAATTTTAGCCTCAGATGTAACCAAATGAACACTAGAAGACTGTTAAAAATATTTCCTATACTTGAGGTAAGTCACCAAAAGAAGTCATTCTTCGTTCGAACCTCAGAGGTGGGGTCCAGGACACGGGGGACGCCTCCACCTTGCTGGACCCTGGCTCAGATTCTGAACCACAAACTCAGGCAGTGCTTAAGCCAGTGCTGCCCTCCGCCATTCCTAGTGGATGCTCCCATACAGACACCCCCCGAAGGATGCCCAATTACCCACTATGTTGCCAACAATGTTTTTGTTTATGGCAGAAGGGTCATTTCAATCTTCAGGAAACCTTAATCTTTACTAAGCCTTTATCTTCACTCTTTATTAAGATTGAACAGATTTTTGCCACCTAATTAGGCATCGCTATTTCTTAATTGCCCCTCAGTGCACCCTGCCCATTTCCCTATCATTTTGTTCATTTTTCACGTTGGACTGTAGTTACTCTTTGTGCACGGTCAGATGCGTTGAGAGAATGGGCTTCTCCAGTGTGTGTTTTATCTTTTGAATTTGTTTCTGGTGTTTGGCTGAACTGGAGCTTTTCATTTTAATGTGGTCAAATCCTCCTTTCCAGTCTCCGGGTATCTCATCTTCCTCGGAAAGGTCTTTGTATCACTCTGGGATTATGATATTCTTCTACAGCTAGTTCTAGCATGGCCGAAGCACAACTGATGACAAGGACTCAGATGCCTCTGACCCAATGATCAGACAAACCCTGGGAAAAGAGTGACCTTTTTTAAAGGGCTGAAAATGTAAAACACAAAGAATGATATAGGCCAAATAGCGGAAAAAGGGAAACTCCCTAGGTTTATAAAGAAGCCTTTGTTGAGCTTACCTATAATTTGAACAGACAGCAAGGATACAGAAACATACATTAAGGTCCTATAGTCCGCTAGGCTGCCCTGTTTTTACGGTATATTATGTATGCATGCATGCGCACATGCTCACACACACACACACACACACACACACACACACACACAACTTACAACTTAATAATTCAAATTAGGTTCTTCTGAGTGCCTAGAAAAAGACTCTGACAGGAACCTAATGCTTCCTGACTTGGCATACTTTCAGGCAACCCATAACCCACACCCCATTTTTTTATACTCAATTGTGGCTCTAATATTTAAAAACCATCTTGCTTCTGAGATTCTGTGACTATTCACTCAATTCTCTTCCTTTCCAGTGCTGTTCATCCAGAAAACCTCCCACATAGAGACTTTGCTCAACTGCCGCCTCCCTCCCTCCACCATGATCTCAATCCTGCACTCTACCTTTCTGGATTAAGCCCCTTTTGATTGAGAGAGCTTGGTTGTCTGATTTCAATAAGCTCAGGTCCCCTGGTTTTCACTCCTGTTCCCAAGCCCCACCCACTCCTGAATGACCAGAAGCCACTGTGAGGTTTCATCTGAGAGTCTCCACTGTGTTGCAGTCAGATGGCACACAGGAGTTTTTTCTTTACCGTTTTAGGATCCTGCAAATTGCTGGGAACATAATAGATTTATACTAGTAATTATAATAATAATGGCTAACATTTATTAAGCATGTGCTATGTGCCTTCTGCTACTAAGAACTTGTCATGTATTTCCAGATGTAATCCTCACAAAAACCTTATGAAATAGGTAAGATTCTTATTATCCCTGCATTCTTCAGAATAAATAAATGGAAGTCCCAAATAAAAATGTGAATTAAAGAGGCCTTTGCAAAGGAGGGAGGGGATCCCTTTTATTCATTGCGGAAGAAATGGTATGGTAAAAAGTTATTTGTGGTAAACTGCCTCTCATGGGCAATTGCAGACTGAGAACACAAACCCTGGGCCAGAACTTTTCAAAAATGTAAATGATGAATGTTTCTTTTCTACCAAATACCTTGAAGAAAGCTGCCTGCCTTCATGAAGAGGATGAGGTGTCCATACAGAAAAAGTAAACAGGAAGTGAAGGAAACAGAAGGGTAAATAGATTTAAGTCTTGTAAATAAGAGAATTCTTTTTTTTTTTTTTTTTTTTTTTACATAATTTATTGTCAAATTGGTTTCCATACAACACCCAGTGCTCATCCCAACAGGTGTCCTCCTCCGTGGCCATCACCCACTTTCCCCTCTCCTCCACTCCCCCATCAACCCTCAGTTTGTTCTCTGTATTTAAGAGTCTCTTATGGTTTGCCTCCTTCCCTCTCTGTAACTTCCCCCCCCTTCCCCTCCCCCTTGGTCTTCTGTTAAGTTTCTCAGGATCCACATACGAGTGAAAACATATGGTATCTGTCTTTCTCTGCCTGATTTATTTCACTTAGCATAATACCCTCCAATTCCATCCACGTTGCTACAAATGGCCAGATTTCATTCTTTCTCATGGCCAAGTAGTATTCCATTGTGTATATAAACCACATCTTCTTTATCCCTTCATCAGTTGATGGACACTTAGGCTCTTTTCATAATTTGACTATTGTTGAAAGCGCTGCTATAAATATCGGGGTACAAGTGCCATCAAACCCCAGAGGAGAAAGCAGGAAGTCTTGTAAATAAGAGAATTCTTGAAGGAAGGCCCCTGGGGAGTGTTCAGATTCCTTCTAAGATAGGCCTCAACAGAAATGACTACTATGGCAAGGGCCACATCCATTCCATTACCCATGAGGGAGTGAGGAAGTGAGGGAGGACTGACTCTATCTCTGTTTGTTTCCATATGGACTAGAAATAATTACTGTGACATATGAGTTTTTAAATTTCTTTAATTCTCCCAACGGTATCACTGTTTGGTAACTGTTGTCATACTACAATTATTTTCCCAAAGAAAAACCCAATCAGACCATCAAAACAAAATGATGTGGGTGTGTTTTTTTTATTAAGTTTTTATTTAAATTCCAGTTAGTTAACAAATGGTATGATATCGTTTCCAGTGTACAATTTAGTGATTTAACACTTCTATACATCACCCCATGCTCATCACAACAAGCGTCCTCCTTAATTCCCATCACTTATTTCGCCCGTTCCCCCCCCCCAACCTACATCCCCATCAAAATGATTTTTTTTTGCTGATTTTGGAAGGCAGCAGAAAGGGCCAAGTGGACAATCCTGTACCCTAATTTGCATCTCGCCTGGAGGTTTAGTTTTCTATCACTCTGTAACAAATTACCACATATTTAGCAGCTTAACATGGTTAAATTTATTATCTCACAGGTTCCACGGGTCAGGAGCCAAACATGTTTCAACTGGGTCTTCACAAGGCTGAAAACTAAATGTTGGCCATCTACATTCTCATCTGGAGATTCAACTAGAGAAATATCTGCCTCCAAGCTCTTTTAGGTGGTTAGAAGAACATATTTTCCAGATGCTGTATGACTGAGGTCTCCATTTTCTTGCTAGCTATTGGCTGAGGATGCTCTCAGGGTCCCGCCATGTAGCACTCACTATAGGCAGGCTACAACCTGGCTGTTCATTTCTTCAAGGATAGCAGGAGAATTTCTGTCTCTTCCTTCACAAAGGGCCCACTCAGCTTTTTAAGAACTCACCTGATTAGATCAGACCCACCCATGATAGACTTGCTTTTGATTAACTCAAAATCAACTGATTTGAGACCCTGATGACACCTGCAAAATCTCTTCACCTTTGTCATATCATCAACCTAAACATGAGAATAAAGACTGTAAACACCAGGGAGCAGGAATCTCGGGGACCATCTCAGAATTCTGCCTACCACACCTGCAGAACCAGGACTCAGACATTAAAGGACGTGCTATGAAGGAGCATGCCAAGCCCCTGATGAATGCAGAGGGAAGGCACAGAAATATAAGTGAGAAGGTGGCCTGAGATGAGACAAAGAAGAAACTGTATCTGTCTGTCAAAGGAGCCCCTCTTACACTGTATCTGTCTGTCAAAAGAGCTTCACTAGGGTCAGAGGGAGACAGGAATTGCAGAAAGAGTTGAATACTACTCACAGTTTCCAGAAGAAAATTGTCTGTTATATATGGCTACTCATCCTAACAGGAATCACATCACTGGCTGAGCCCAGACCAGGGAGGGTAGGTCAGTTTCATCTTGTATCACAGCTCTGATCAACCAGTAGAGTCTGCCAGTAGGGCTGCACTGACAAGGATTCTGAAAACTGTATTTCTCGCTTCAGCAGGAAAGAGTTCTGGGCTTGATTAATGATGTCTGTTATGAACTCTGGCTTGGTGATTCTATGTTGAACAGGTATTGGCTATCTCTGCCTTAAAAAGTACACTTATCCTAAGAAGTCTGGACAAATATTAAACAAGAAGGGAAGTGCTCAAGAATATCCAGTGTATAGGAAAGAGACAACCTTCGTAAGACAATTTCTTATGCTTCCCTTCCCCAAAACTGTCATTTTCCTACCTAAAACCCTCCAATGAGAATTTACAGATCTCAAGGAGTGATGGATCCATAAAACAGAATCCTCACCATCAACTCACCGCTATGCCCCCAAAGCAGTAGCTATCTGATTTCCAAGTGCTGCTCAAAATCCACAGAAAGAAGGCTTTGTGCCCATTAAAGGACTGAGTGACTTCCTGAAGAGTCAGACCAGCCACATCCCATTTAACAGACAGAAGTGCAAGGTCATGTCTGAGTCTCTAGGCTTCTGCCAAAACTTCTCATTTCCATTAGATCAAGACTCCTGAACATTTTAATATTGGGAGCGTTTCGGTTCCTTGTCACAGCCATCTCTGCTTTACCATTCCTTGGGGCTTGGCAAGGGAAAGTCACCTCATTTTCACAACTTCACGGCATTTTTTCACATCATGAAAATGCCCTCATGTTTGTCACTCGTACAATAAACAAAAGCAAGAAAGCAAATCCGTCTGCAGAACGGTGCCATATGAAGCTAAATTAAAATGCTAATGGGTGAGCACGACACAGAGAAAACAACACACGGCCGAGAGTTAAGGGAACATGGATTTCATGCAGAAGGGCCCTTCGAACCACAGTCTGTACGACCCGCTCCATCTGAGGAGCTAGAGACAGCCAAAGTAGGACAGACATAGAAACCAAACTTTCATGGCTCCTAGTTTCAGTTATCGCTCCTTTCTACTCTACGGCTTTTCTTGGAATGAGGTTATGTGAAGTCTGAAGAAATAGCCCCTGGCAACACTTTCTCACAGAAAAAAAGGTGCCTTTTTTCCTTCCCCCTCCAACTATTTATGTAATGGAACCACGTTGATACAGACAATAATATGCCATTAACTTCCAGGTCTGGGCAAGGAGAGAATACACCAAGATGAACCGTGGAACAAAACTAAGACACCTGCCCTTAAAATAGTAGACAGAATGCCTGCCTCTGATATTCTCATCAATGTGGAGCCAAACTATTTAGTCTGTAGATGTCAGATACATCAGGACGGTTCTAATCTCAATACTATCTGTTAGGTGCAGAACTTAAGAACAATGTACTGGCGAATGAATTTCAAAGATCTTTGGGAGAAAACCGAATTCGATCCAATTCATTCAGGGGTAAATAACATCCCTGAAATTTGGAAACAAAATGTAGTCCCATTATGAAGCTCCTGCAGTAATGAACTAGAACAAGATACGTAAGAAATTCCAGACACCCCTCTCCACAGAAGGACTTAAGAGGTGTGTTTGAAGGAAAGATCTTAATTCTCTGCTGCCATTCCGAAATCTTCTTTATAAAAGAAAAAAAAAAACCCTCCTATACATTGTACATTTATTGAATAAGTCCAAGCCATAAGTATGCGTTGATTCTTCGGTTGCCATGGCAGAGGGAACGGTTTCTGTGTTATGATGGTAGTTGCCATATGTTCAGCTTCAAGTCAACTGATTCCATCACAAAAGGAGGAGAGTGCAGAGGGGGGCTGCACAGCTTCACCTATCCCAAAATTCCAGTTAGCATTGAGATGTCATATGAGCCTCTGTTCTGGGACTGAGAAAGAATATGGGCCACAGCCATGGTTTCAGAGCAAACACATTTGCAAGGGATTCTCACACATAAGCCACTGCTCTAGGAGCCTGATCAGCACCTAACCCAAATGAAGTGTTTATAACTTGCAAAATGGCCCAGGAGGGGATCTTAGTAAAGATTTACAGCCAAAAAGGGACACATTCCTTGGTGGTGGGAGGGGAGATGGGAGCAGTTAATGCCCTCTCTTTGAGAGCAGGGACTGGAGACATGTAGAGGGAATGTGTGAATTTGGGACCCCAAACAGAATTGAGAAGTATTTAATCATAGAAGATAGATCTTCAGCAAGTCCTAGAGTTGGAAGGTGTCTGGACCCTTTGAGGCAACATCTCAGAGGGTGAGCTGGGCACATTCTTGCCCAAACTCCTTCTCTTTGAAGAATTCCAGGCTGGCTGTTCCATGGTCTGACTCAAGGTAACAATCATGGATGTGGTTACGTTGCCAGTTAGGGTGTGGCTATCTCCACCGTCAGCACACTAATGAGTGTTTTGAATGTCCAAGAGCTTATTTTTGGTATTCTTCCAGGGTCCTGTGAGCAAATTGGCTATTCACTGGTAGAGGAATTTATTTGTTTCTGGAACTCTATGGCATGCATTATTAAATCCCTGCAGCAGAAATCTAAATGATCCTTGAAGGATCCAGAGCCCTTCCAACACAACCCAACTACAAGGAAAGGCCTCCTGGCACTGAGATGTATGGCCCCAATGACCTTTTTTAATGACTCATATTTTCTTTACTTTAGAAATTCAAAGGAATCTCAGAAACAGAAGACTCAGCCTCAGCATTTACACTATTTTTTTGTCTTTGTCGTGGCTAAATTATGTGCTGGGTACTTTCTAAATAGACACCATGCTAGGGCTTTTGTTTCTTTATCAGGGCATCAAATCGATAACGAAAAGACAGACAATCCACTAAACAAATGAGCAAAGGCCTTGACTAGGCACTTCACAAAAGAACTCCAGACAGCCAACTAACAAATCAAAGATATGCTTAATGTCACCGGTAATCAGAGAAATGCAAATCAAAACTATAATAAGATGCCACTACACGCCCACCAGATTGGCTCAAATTTAAAAGCCTGGCAATGTCAAGTATTGAGGAAGATGTGGGGCATCCGGAAGTCTCATACTGCTAGTGGGAATGCAAACTGGTAACACCACTGTGGAAAACAGCTGGGCATTATCCAATACAATGGAAGAAATGCAAATAGTATGACTTAGTGATCATATGAACGAACTTCAGCCAAACTTTGAAGACATGGTCAACTCGGGGGTAGGGTGGAGCTGTTGTCGGGAAGACACATAAACGAGTGCTTGACCTGGATGGTGGGCCACACAGATTTTTACTTGTTATATGTACACACACACACACACACACACACACACACACACGCACACACTCCACTCTCCAGTAAGTTCTATTTAAGGAGAAAAAAAAAAAGTTTAAAGAAAAATCCGTATCCAACAGATGCCTCAAGTAGAAAGTCTTAAGTTTGTTTTGGTGAAGACTTTATCCAAAAGCTCGGAATGTAATTCAGACAAACTTTAGGAGCATGCTCCATTCATCTATTCCAACCTTTCTTGGAGCTGCCTGTATTGCCTACCTAACAACTACTTGGGATAATGAGTTTCACAGAGACACATGTAAAGAAAAATTGTAGGGTGGCCAGAAGAAGGGTTCAGAGAGCTAGGGTTCTTTAGGAAGGGGGGGAAGAAAAGAAGAAGAATTTTCATCCTTCTTCTGCAAGGGGGCAGAGACTTGGGAGTAGAGGATCCTCATCAAACTGTGTGTTTCCTTTGATGAGCTCTTGTTATGATAATTATTATCACTCCAAAGATGTTGATAATTATATTTAGACAGTGTTTAAAGCAATATTGTATAGGGGCGCCTGGGTGGCGCAGTCGGTTGAGCCTCCGACTTCAGCCAGGTCACGATCTCGCGGTCCGTGAGTTCGAGCCCCGCGTCGGGCTCTGGGCTGATGGCTCGGAGCCTGGAACCTGTTTCCGATTCTGTGTCTCCCTCTCTCTCTGCCCCTCCCCCGTTCATGCTCTGTCTCTCTCTGTCCCAAAAATAAATAAACGTTGAAAAAAAAAATTTAAAGCAATATTGTATAATATTTCCCCCCGTTTAACACCAGCGTCAGAGCTGATGAATACGCAGTCAGATGAAATGCAGGCCTGCTGGTCTGTCCACAAAGTGTTCCCATCAACCGTGTAAGTGAGTTTTATAATGTATACATTATAGTAGGGGGGGAGGCATACTCTTTTGGAAAGGACCGATTCCTGGCACATAATCAGTTCCCATTGAATTTAAATGACTTTTGGTCCTACACCGATGCTGATAAAATACTTTCAAATGTACAGAATATTAACCAAATGTTTATATTAAACAACTCCTTTCAGGTGAAAATGCGCTCGGCGAAGCGTAGCTCCCTGGAGCAAGTTAGTGAATATTAATGTTCAGCAGATCATAAGGAGCTACAAGTTCTCCAATGTAAGAAGCCGAGGGGGGAGACAAAAGAGCAAGGTTGGTGGATGGGCCCTGCCTGGGGAAGGTACAATCACATTGGACATAACCTCATTGAGATGGAAATGGAGTTTGATGTACTTGCAATCCGGGCTGCCAGGAACTAGGAAGCAAACGCGGGCTGGGGAGGAAGAGCTCAAGGCTCTCGCCTGCGCTTCCAAAGTCCACACGCCGCAGACCCGGGCTGGCCTCAGACCTGCCAGGGGCCCCGTCAGCATGGAGATTTACAGGACGCGCCTCATAATTAATACCAGCCAATCGCCGGTTAATCATGGGCCCTGGTTTCGGGTAAGTGAAGGCTGCAAGAAGCATTCAGCCTTCATATTCAGTATTACAGTATCTCAAATCTGCCAAAGCGCACTGTCCGTTTCCAATTATCATTGTTTATCTGCAGGTTTCAGGAAATCACTTGTCTTGTATGGGACACATAAACGTGCAGCAACCACATACATACTGCATACTTCAGAGGGAAGACAGACAGCTTTTATCAACCAGGCTGGAGATCAAAATGAACACTTCTGCGCATCTGGTGATGGGGAAAAGGCCATCCTGGGAAACATAGGGTCCAGGGTGATGTCTGGCTCTGAGCAGGATGTCAGTGGGGAATTTGGTCAGCCAGCCCCACCCCGGACGTCTGATCCCCTACCCACAAAATGAGGACATTAACATTTCAGTGTGAAGTGCTTTGAGCCACTTGGAAGAACCATCTCTATAAGCAGAAGGTACTATGTTTTTACCTACTGTTAATAATGCTTGCGAGATCAACACGTTTAAGTTCTTTCGTCACGGTGGTTACGATCAAATTATATTTCCGACAGCTACTTTTAAAATTAGTAAGGCTAGATCTCAGATTTATTCAAGTTCAGAATGACGCATGGAAGAGGGAAACACATTGTTGTTCTCATTTTATAGATCACAGAATTTCAGTCCTGAAAAATCCCTTTCAAGACTTTGTATCATGACCTTGGTTGGGCCACTCCTCTAAATTCTTCTCAACTATTGACTTTCTCTAATTTTCAAACACTATTTCCAGGAAAGCAGAGTATAGAATTTTCCCTAAGATTAAATTCAAATCTCTCCACTGGTATCTTCCGTCTACTTGAAGAATCAGAAGCTTGCAGATCCAGAGTGCATAGGAGGCTGTCACCCAGTGGATGTGCTTGGCTGATGAAGTGAATGCTGGGCCCAGAGAGGGTGATGCCTGGCTCAAAGGCAACACAGCTAATGTCCAAGCCAGGGTTATAATCCTCATCCAATGTCTTCCCTACTATGTTAAATCCCCCTTAGGCCAACCAGATATTAATCAAGCGCCCACCATGCCTTCAGCCTCTGCTTGATTGCAAGGTAGACATAAAAGACAATCATCAGCAAACACTGACTGACAATGTGAAGTGAGAGTAGAAAAACAAATAAGCATAAGATTCCCCCTTCCACTCTAAGAATTTACAATCCAGTTGAGAAGGAAAGTTAGAAAGATATATAATAGTTAAATCACAAGATAAGACAATACAAACACTGTCACCAGACCAGACAAAATCAATTCCAAACTTACAGGAATAGGCCAGTGATGCCCAATGCCTTGAAAAGCATCACTCCCACCAAATGGGCCCTATTTAATGAGCAAATAAAGAAAGATTCTATGATCAAATAAGTTCAGGTCACACTGCACACTAACTATACCCCCATCTTACAGAGTCACAGACACAGACACAGTGACATTTAAGTGCTCTGAAAAGACTCCCAGCAAAGGAGTCTACGGAATAATTTCCAGTCTTGTGTTTTTCAGAACTAATGTGATCGTAAGACCTTTTCACGGCTTCCAACAGACTTGGCCTTTTCCTACCTCATCTCTAGGACCCTCAACTCCAGCCATATTTGTAAATGCTCTCGCATCTTTACATCTCTTGGCTGTACGTGCAATGTCTGGCCTATGATTCGTTATCTCTATTTGTTGAGAGTGAATACATAAACTGCCATGTGCTACCAAAGAATTACAGGCTCATTAAGCCATCATCTCTGTCCTTTAGGACAGCCTCTCAAATGCTAATGTTTACATAAATCCACTTGGTGATACTGTGAAAGTGAGTTTCTGATGCAGTGTATCTGGGACAGAGTCTGATGTTCTGATTTTCTAACAAGCTCCCAGGTGAAACCAATGCTGCCGGGCCCAGGATCACGCTTTAAGGCCACAAGGAGGTAGGCGCTCCCTCAAGCCAGGGGCAGACACCAGGAAAGGATGTGTTTTCACCATAGATCTAAAACCAAGTGCTATGGGAACTACAGGGATTGGGGGGACAGGATTTATTCTGCCTGGGGAGGGAGGCAGTGGAGGGACGTCTTGTGTCATGAGGAGGGGCTGTTCAGATGAGCTTTGAAGAGTGAGTAGCATTTTTCCAGGTGGAGGAAGGAAGGACACGTGGGTGGAGGGGGCAGCATGAACTAGGTGACCAGAGGAGCACCGCGTTATGGTATGCTCAGGTAGCAGTAAGGGAGGAGGACACGATACTTAGGGTACAGACAGGTGTGGAGGGGCCGGGAGTCCAGTTGAGAAGGGACATTGGACTGGACTGTGTAAAGCATTGCATTTTAAAAGACCAAATGTTTAGTCACGAGATTCGAGAAATGATAAACTGCTGGGAGAGAAATCCTCGTGGGGGAGTGGTGGCCTTCATGCCACCCTTTCACAGAGCCATGCGGCCAAGGTGGTACCTGTCTGCACCTGGATTGAGCTCTGCTTTCAAATTGTAATGGGATGTCAGAGAGGTTTTCAAAATCCTGTGATTGATAAAGCATAATCAATCCCTTTCACTGGCTGGAGATTAAGCTGTTTTTTAAAAAGCACTTAGCATTTCAAGGGTTCTTTTATAGGCATCTCCACAAATCTCTGAAGCTACACACTTTATTTAGCAGTTACAGACAGACTACCACCGCATACAGGGTTGTATTCTTCCATTCTGTTTCAGACTTTAGTCCAGCTGTTCTGGGATCTTTTATTTTAGAAACTGGAAAACCAGGGCTATTAATAGAGTCAGGCAGCTAATTTAAATCTGATAATGTGCTGACACTTGGCTGCATACTTCGGCACAGATGCCCATGTGTACAATGTGTATTTATTTCTGTACAAATGTGTACACGCATATGGATAAATAATCCCAAATACTATGAAGTCGACACTTAATATTTCACAGCCTCGCCCCCCCCTCCCCGGAGTTATCCTCAGCCTCATAACTAGGACACTCTTTGACATGTAAAAATCACTTAGAAGGTAAGTTAATCCTGTAGGCTCAGGAGGCAGGAGTATAAGTACACACAACCCTTCTTCTGGGTGGAAAACAGATCCATAGAAAACCACAATATTCTAGTGGAAAACTTCCCTCTACTTTCCCTGTAGTCAAACTATTCACTAGTAACCATACAGATGTGACATTTCCCTCCTCCTTCTCGCTCACGTTCCTCCCGCTGTTGTGTAAGAGCTTGGGCTTTGGAATTATCCTTGGGTTCAAGTTCAAGCTGTCATCTTCTAGCTGTGGGATTTAGAGGAAAATTCTTACCAAAAGGGGCTATTCTCTCATGCACACAGTGGCCACAGTCACTGAAATTACCTCAAAGGGCTGTTGTAAGATCAAATGAGATAACACAAGTGAGTATTTACCAGATGAGTGGCTGCCTAGAGTGAAGGGTCATGGGTGTTTCTTGGATAGGGGCAACAGGAAACTTTCTAAGGTGACAAAGATACTGTATATCTTGATGGAAGTAAGGTAATATGAGAGTGTTTTTTCCTGTCTACTAAGTGGAAGCAATTATTATAATGCCCTCTCTTCTAGATCTAAACACCATCCATTTTTCAAAGTTCACCTCAGACATCATCTCCTCCATGAGGCCTGTGGTAGTTTCCCCAGTCAGAAGAAAGCCCTTTCTCCCGCGAACTAACGTTCCTTCATTTTGCACTTCTAGATCACTCCGAATCTCCCTGGCGTTAAGGTCTGGCTCTTCATGACTCGATTGTTGGTCCCTTGATGAGGCACATCTGTGTGGTCTTGAGACTCTGCACAGCAGAGAGAGCCACACATTCTTCATCCTTCCATTAAATCATAGTGGAAAGAGTGAATTCAATGTAACCCTACCCGTGAACGAGACACATAAGACTGCCCTGAACCCCGTTCCAGAACCCCATGTACCTAAAGTCCTCTTCAAGATTTCCATAATTATACTTTCCTTCTGGCTTTGGCTGTTGCTTTCCTGTATATTGACTGGGTTGCCTTGATCTAGTCATGAAATTCTGTGCTATTTCTTGTCAATGACATATGCACACATTTATGTGGGAACGAGACTTTCCTAAAGACTTGGGGGGAGCAGGGTTGCAAAAAGGTGGCACTCACACCACAGTGGTCCCAAGAGCTGCAAGTAAAGCCGGCCTGTTCTTAAGTGTCCTTGCAGCCACCCTGCCCCCAGAGGTTTTACATTGGCCTTCACCTCATATAGCTGCTCAGCCTTCTACCATCACCTTGTCTTTTCTCCATTTCCTTCTGGATTCTCCTCCTCCATCCCAGGATCAGAAACGAATACCTTGTTTGTCTCAGGTAGAGAAGGTCAGCCATTATCCTATTGGGTTGAGTCCCAACCAACTCTCGTGATCTCAGAGTCTCATCTTGAATCCCAGCACTTACTGACGTTATTTTTCCACACAAAGCAGCTTCCTCCTCAAAAAGAATTTGGATGAGAGTAATGAAGATAATTTTCACCCCTGTTACAGAATGCCCAAACAAAAGCGGAGAGTGGGAAGAATGACATTTTAAAAACTGCAAGCGAAGACTGATGACTCCTTAAAATACACCATAATGAGGGAATGATGACTGAGGGGTCTACCTCCTAAGTCATCCACTGTACTTGCTACCAGTAGCAACGCCATCTAGAAGCGCCATCTTGAGAAGACATGGAAGCCTGGGGTTGAAAACAGGTGAGTTGTTCCAATAACCTTTGAGTTTGTGAGAGTAAGACAGAAGCCAAAATAAATTATTTTTATCTCATGTTTAGAAGGTTCTCTTCTAAGACTTTGCAAATGACTGAAAGAAAAGAAGAATGCATGTGTGTGACAAGAAGGATTTGTCTAGAACAGCCGGGATGGAAAAGATAGGTTAGTCACATCCAGGAGACCTGTAAACTGGGTACAGCAGTGTGAGCAGTGTTCTGGACATGAAAGAGTGTTCACTCGAGAATTCTATGCTGTTTTCCTGAAACTGAGAACACAGGAGCTATTCCTTGTGGAAGCATCCACCTCTGTTCAAGGCTGGCCAGATAAACCTGTCTATTCTAAATTGGGCCATTCCAAATTGGTCTGCATTTATTAAATTTATTATCTCTTTTTTTTAAAGTTTATTTATTTTGAGAGAAAGAGAGTGTGCACTCGCACGCGCATGAGCACAAGTGGGGTAAGGGCAGAGAGAGACAGAGAGAGAGAGAGAGAGAGAGAGAGAATTCCAAGAAGGTTCAAGCACAGAGCCCTACCCAGGGCTTGAACCTACAGAACGTGAGATCATGACCTGAGCCAAAATCAAGTATCAGACACTTAATGACTGAGCCACCCAGGCGCCCCAAACTCTCTATTATCTCTTTAACTAAATACATAATATTTTACACACACCATGTTCTTGACACTGCATAAAACACTGAATGTAGTCAGGATATTTTGTCAAGCTTAAAGACCAGAAGTTCCCAGTTCCAACATTGACTGCACATCAGAATCACCTAGGGAGCTTTTAAACCCATGATTCCCAAGCCGCACTTCAGATCGATTAATCAGAAGCTGGGGGTTACCGAGCCCTAAGTAGTTTTTATTAACACTGCCCACTATTAAGAAAACAATTCCAAAACTTGGGAATAAGCAAAAGGATAACCACATAGCCTTTCAATGTCATGGTGGAGCACTGCTCAATGGGCTCATGCCAAAGAGTACGTAATTCTTCAGGGTAACATACCTTCATTTAATTTACTATTTACTCAGCTATTTCACAACTCTGTAAGAGTAGATAATGCCTTCTAGAACAGTGGTTCTCAAACCTTGCTATATAACAGAGTTACCCAGAAAGAAAATAAAGTATACAGAAGCCCAGGCTTATTTAAGTAGGATACAGTTTGGGTTTCTGTAATTTTGGCAAGTTCCCAGGTGATTACGACACAGGCCCAAGTGTGACAACCTTTGTTGTCGAAGTCTGACAGCAGTGCTATAGATTTGGGTCTGATAACAATGCAAACACATTTTTCCAGTAGAGATGCTAATAATTTCTGCCCAATTCCAAGGTTACAGTGCTGTTTTTGCTCCATAGGACATTAACCAGTTTTATGTCTAACCTAGCCATCTTATTCCAGCATTTTTTTCAGGACCTATATCTGTTTGGTCTTTCTAATTCTCTTTGAACGTACCCTGCTGGTTCTCTCATTAAATGAATCAAATAAGTCTTTGGCAAGTACTGACTGCATGACTGTATGAGAGTCAAGTTTTCAACTTTTGAAATTATACTTTGACACCAGGTGATCGAATGTGCATCCAAGACTGAGATTCACTGCTACAGACAGAGGCCAAGATCCCAGGAAGCATCCGAAAAGAAACCACCATTTTCCCCACACCAACTATAACAAGCTAATTATTCCCATCTTTCACGAGTCACACCTCATAATAATAAAAATTAATATTTATTGAGGGTTTACTATTGCCAAGCACTATTCTAAGAGCTTTGCGTGCATTATTAGCTCTTTCAAATCATGACACAACCCTATAGGATAGGTACTGTCTTCTTCATTAATCCCAATTTTACAGATGAAAAAACTGAGGCACAAAAAGTTTAAGTAACTTGTCCATAGGCACACAAATAATGAAAGATCAAGCTTCGATTCACACCTAGAGAATGTGAACAACATACTTGCTACTGCCTATGCCTTTCATGGCTAAGTCAGGCCACTCTTCAGACAGGAACTGGAAAGATCCATCTTGAGGATCACTTGTCCAGATTCATGGAAGTCCTCATCTGGACACCTGAATTATTTTAAAAACTGAAGGCAAGCCAAAAACTCATACTCTTCCAGTTGCTTTCTCCAACCCCCTAGTAGGAACCATCTTCATAAAGGCAGGTGTCTAACATCTCAAACTGAGTATCTCGTAAACAAATCAGATTGTAAGCCTAATAGAAACCTCAGTTTGTACCCAAGAGGAGACATTCGACATTGTTTGGAAATTTGAAATCCTCGCCATGTGGGTTCCCGAAGTGCAATAACAGAAGTGTAAAAATAAAAGGGAGAAATATTTTAAGTTTCCTTTTAATTTAAACTCATACCCAAATTGACATTTGGGCAGGTCCATCAAAAAGCACTTGGTGAGAAATCATCTGTGCACTAAGTGCTTCTTTTTTACCATGAGCAAAGGTCTGAATTGTAAGTAATATTGGCAAGAACAAGCTATAAGTTAAGATGCAAATCCAAATCGAGTGTGCGGTGCTCTGGCTTCAAGCCTGGTAATTGAATTTCCAGTTTATTATCCTTAATGTTTTTTAATGTGAGTTTGCAATTCAAGTCAAAATGGAAAGCTGCTCCTCCAAATCTTTCCCCTGAAGCACTTCCAGGAACAATTTCTTTTCAGAATCAAGAAATGGTTGTGGGTCAAGAGTACACTTTAACTTTTTCAAACTTCAGAAAAGTCTATTCTAGGGATGCACAAAACCATGGGTCCATGGAAGGACACTAGGCTGGAGACCAGGGATTCTAGAATCTGAACCTGGCACTGGGGCTTCTTCTGGAAACAGAAAAGCTAGATACTGTGAGCTGGTTAAGAAGCCATATCTCAACTGGGAATTCCAAGGGACGTAGTGTTGACATTTAGGGCCATACACAGTAGATGGGGAATATGTTTCAAATGAAACCTGCTGTTTAAACATACCTGGTTTATCCACATCCAAACGCCTGAGGCCTTTGCTTATAACAGCTAGGCCTTATCAGGAGCCCACTCTCACATTTCTTTTTCTTAAAACTAGGCCTAAATCAAGACTGAGGACTAAATTGCTTTGAACTGGTCTTCTTCATGGTGAATGGGGTTTAAAGGTGTTTGCTATCTTATTGTGATAACAGTAACAAAAACAAGAACTATAAACATAACTTAATGAAGTTTTTACCACATGGCAAGTTATATCCAATTTTATGCATTATTTATTATATAATTAACTCTCATAGTAGGCTTAAAAGGTAGGTTATTGTCCCCCAATTTCATATAGGAAAACAAGAGTCCAAATGGTTTTCCCAAGGTGATACAACTAAAATGGGGTCTTAGCTAGTATTCACACCCAGATCTGCCTGTTCGGAAGCATGTGCTTTTTATTAATAAGCTAAGAGAGTATATACTTTCATTTTTCTTTCAGAATTATTGAAATATTCATGTGTGTGTACATGTGTATGTTCATGTGTATACATGTGTGTAAAAAAGAGTATGAAGAAGAGAGCAAAAATGTCCCATAAGCCCACCGCCTACATATGAACATGGCATAAAAGCCCAAGTGTATAACAGTATGTGATGAAAATTAAAAGCATTCCCCAAGCTCTGTCCCCAGAGTAACCATTTGTATATTTTTTTTTTAATTTTTTTTTTTCAGAAACAGGCTCCAGGCTCTGAGCCATCAGCCCAGAGCCCGACGCGGGGCTCGAACTCACGGACCGCGAGATCGTGACCTGGCTGAAGTCGGACGCTTAACCGACTGCGCCACCCAGGCGCCCCACCATTTGTATATTTTTTATGTGTCCTACAAAGAAATAATATTCTTCATTGGCTAATGAAGTACATATATGTTTCCTCCTCCCATTTATTTTGTTTGGTCCTCTATGTTATTCTCCTCCCTTCAGGGGACAATCCAATATACACTGACATACCCCTTGCTTTTTTTTTTTTTTTTAACATATCTTGGTGCTCTTTCCATATCAGCATTTATGTGTGTGCATGTGTATTTTTTCAATAATCATTTAGTACTCCATTAATTTATGTAACTAGCTCCCAAAAATGTTAATTCAGATGATATCCTTTTTTTTTGTAATCAAAAACTGTAACACAGTGAATGTTTGTATGCATATATTTCGACACAGTTTTTTTTGGGTGTGCATATCTGCATTGGATAAATATATAGCAGTCAGATTTTGTTCATCAGGGGCCATGGGCATGGTTTAGAATTCCTGTAGACATTGCCAAATTTCCCTCTCAAGAGGCTTCTTCAATTGGCCTTCCCAATGACAGGTTGTGAGTGGTGTCCTTTACTGCGTCCACTCACTTTCGTGTCCAGGTCACTTGATGCTTTGACCAACATCATGCAGCAGGTAGAACGATGGATGTCACTCCTGTTTCTAGCGTGAGTCAAGACTAGAACCAGGATGTTCCTATTCTAATTACAGAATGCTTGCCTCAAACAAATTATACTCTAAAGATGCAAAGATAAATAAAAGGTCAGTACCTTCTGTTTCTGCCTCTGACAGATGAAGAGAACAAATGTACCTAGGACTCTGTGAGTCAGGGCTCTGGGACAAGGACTTTAATCAAGTCTGGAACCTCCTAAAATACCACTTACTCAGAGTTTGGGACCGAGCCATGACCTTCTATTGTTCAAGGCATTTTCCTTTGTAATAATTCCATGGAAAGAAAAACAACTTGAAAGTTGTATTTATTAAATAGCCCCAAAGGCATTTGAACATCAATTTACATTTTTCTCTTTTATAGGGAAAAAAAACACAGTTAAGTGTAAATGAATGTCAAACATATGGTTTACATTTCCTTTAGGATGCATGTGGGCTTTAAAAACTAATGGAAATACCTTAGGAGAAACATACTGCACAATATGGTGAACCTAAAATACGTAGGGCATTCGAAGCAGGTCAACATGGCAGGTTGGTTCTTGTGCAAATGATCTTCTGACACCTCACATGAGATTTCAAAGAAAGAGTCAACTCTCTGAACTCCTTTTTAGGCTCATGACTCAGAGGAATGTATCAAGATACTTCAAAGTTAAGAAGGCTTATACTATTGTTCCCCATCCATTTAATGAACACCTATTCTGTTCTAGGAATCAGAGATAACACAAATAAAAGACAGTCTTTCCTCAGGGAGTTGAAGTCCTAGTGAGGAAACCAGATAAGAAAAGAGAACAACAACAACAACAACAACAACAACAACATGGGATCAATGGGGTATACCATAGTGTCAGGGCAGCACAAAGAAGGACATTTACCCTGTTTAGGACAGGGGAAGTGGAAGGGAAGCTATCCTAATGGAGAAGACATCTACTTAGAGACCTAGAGGATGAGTAAGAGTAGTTGGCCAAAGAGTTTGCCGAGGACATCACAGCACAGAGAGCAGCGTGCACAAGGGCAGAGGCATGTGGAGTTGGCTTTGCAGGAAATGATGGTAGTTCTATTTGACTGGAATGTAGAATAGACTGTGGGGGCAGGGGGGGAGGGGAGAGTAGTTAGCAAAAAGACTAGACAGCAAGCAGGTGTCAGACCATGCTAAGGTGTTTGAACTCCATTGGGAAGAACCAATAAGGGGTTTAAGGAGAACGCCTTGGGTTTTAGAAAGATTATTCTGTCCTATATTTGGAAAACAGATGAGAGAAGAGTAGTATCAAGATAGGGAGGTCAGTTAAGGTGTTGTTGCTGAAATTCCACGAGACATGATTGAGGACCCAGACTAAGGGATTAGCAGTGCAGACAGAGAGAGATGGACAGATTCAGAAGGTTAAGACTGAAGGCCTAGGTGTGGTCAAGGATAAAGAAGACTCAGCAGTTACTCCGGGATTTTTTTTACTTTAAGTTTGGATGTTCTACCTCAGGAATGACTGTGTAACTGGCAGCTGGATAAAAGGTAATGTAGCCTACTAAACACACACACACACACACACACACACACACACACACACACACACGAATTCATTTACTTTGCTTCTGAACATCAATAGAAGGCAACAGAAATGAGACATATTAATGACTGTCCACATCCAATGTTAAAGTGATCTGATAATCCTTTAAGAAGATTAAATATTAAGGACACCTTAGCAGACGGTGTAAAAGAAGGAATTGCTCCCCAAAATTACAACGGACAATATCACACCCTGGAGTAGATATGAGGAAATGGAAACTCACAGTCACTGTTGGTGGAAATTCATTTTGGTACAACCCAGAAATGTGACTTCTCTGTATAAACCCTAGAGGAGCTCTGGTGTATACTCACATTTGCAAGGACGTTTACTGCATCCCTGCATTAAAAAAAATCAGACACAATTTAAATTTCTATGAAAAGGTGAACAAATAAATAATTTGTGGTATACTCATGCAATAGCACAATAGTCTGCTATTTGAATCCATAAACAAGGTTTAAATTTATGAACATGGATAAATCTCAAAAAGATCATTTTAAGTGAAAAATATCAAATTGCTGAATGATGATTACAAACAATATTAAAACTGATTGCATAACTTATAAATTCTTATATTTGTAGTAGATACATAAAAGTCTGCATAGAGGCACCTACATCAGGAAGAAAGGAGAAGTCAAGAATGGGTATTAAAAAGGCTTCCAGGAGCGCCTGGGTGGTGTAGTCGGTTAAGCGTCCGACTTCAGCCAGGTCACGATCCCGCGGTCCGTGGGTTCGAGCCCTGCGTCGGGCTCTGGGCTGATGGCTCAGAGCCTGGAGCCTGTTTCCGATTCTGTGTCTCCCTCTCTCTCTGCCCCTCCCCCGTTCATGCTCTGTCTCTCTCTGTCCCAAAAATAAATAAAAAACGTTGAAAAAAAAAAAAAAGGCTTCCAAAATGTGTGGTTTATTAAACCATGCATTTAGTTTTTCAACCTTTGCACCACCGACATCTTGGGACAGATGAGTCTTCACTGTGGAGAAGTGTCCCGCACATAGCAAGAGGTGTGGCAGATCTAGCCTCTGCACACTAGACTCAAGTGGCACCTCCCCCAGTCATGACCATCAACAATGTCACACACTTTGGCAATGTGTCCTGGGGGAGCGGGGCAGGCAACATCACCCTGGGTCAAGAACTACTAGTTTAGTAGATTGGCATTTCTTATGTCATTCCTTATACTTTTCTTTAAAAAAAACACCATTTCATAATAAAAGGGGTGAGGGAGAAGAACATTCCTCCAGCTATTGCTTTAATCAACTGTAGCATGTGCTTGGTGCGCAGCTATCAAGATGTGTAACATAGGACCCTATCCCCCAAGATATCTTTTTTTTAACGTTTCTTTCTTTTTTTTTAATTTTTTTTTACTGTTTATTTTTGAGAGAGATAGAGACAGAGGGGAGAAGGGGAGGGGCAGAGAGAGAGAGAGACAGAATCCAAAGCAGGCTCCAGGCTCTGAGCTCAGCACAGAGCCCGACGCGGGGCTTGAACTCACGATCCATGAGATCATGACCTGAGCTGCAGTTGGACGCTTAACCGACTGAGCCACCCAGGAGCCCCAATGTTTATTTCTTTTTGAGAGAGTGCAAGTGGAGGAGAAGCAGAGAGAGGAAGACAGAGGATCTGAAGCAGGCTCTGTGCTGACAGCAGAGAGCCCTACCCGACCTGGGGCTCGAACCCATGAACCATGAGATCCTGACCTGAGCTGAAGTCAGATCCTCAACCGACTGAGCTACCCAGGCACCCCAAGAATTCTATGTCTAGAAGAAGAAGGCTTGAGGTGGAACAGATAAAGATCCTAGAGATGGATCTAAGACAGACCTAGGACAGATCTAAGGATAGCTCTTAACTCTGCCACATATAAGCTGGGAGAACCTCAATTTTCTCATCTCCAAAGTGAGTGTTTTTCCTAAAAAATCCAAGTTTTACCTCCTGGAACTCTGAAATATAGTAAGCATGCAACAAAGGGTAGTAATTATAGGGGCAGCTGGGTGGCTCAGTCAGTTAAACATCCAACTCGGTTTCGGCTCATATCGCGATCTCACGGTTTCATGAGTTCGAGCCCCACGTCGGGCTCTGTGTTGCCAGGGTGGAGCCTGCTTGGGATCGTCTCTCTCCCTCTCTCTCTCTGCCCCTTCCCCACTCATGCTCTCTCTCTCTCTCTCTCAAAATAACCTTAAAAAAAGAGTAGCAATTGCACCCCTTGCTGTTGTTCTCATTATTATTTGTATGCACATACTGAATGATGTAAGACAGTGTTGACAACATCCCGTGTGCCCCCTCCATGGCGGGTCTGCCTCTCCCCCGGTGGCCATAAGGAACAGGACGGCAGTTTGTTCACAGCAACTGCCTGCCGGGTCCTACAATCGCAGTGCAGCTCATAAGCACACGCAGTGTGCAGTCTCTGCAGCATCCTCGCAGTGATGCAAAGGGAGAGAGTGGGTGCCGGCCAAGCAACAAGAAACAGAAGTAGGTACCAGAGAGGTTCTTATACATCCACTTAAATATTCAGTCTTCACGAAATCAAAACCCCTTCCTTCTTTGTTCTGTCTTTCATTTATAGGCCCTACAGGGTGATACCACACCACACTACTCCTTAGAGCTGGCCACTGGCATGCTCCAGTGAAAAATGATAGCACGTTCTCGTATTGTAGGAAACGTTCCGGAGTCTGGGGCAAACCTGCTTGGTATCTGAGCAGCCCTGCTTGGTCACCAGTCCTAATACTAGTTGATTTTTCTCCCCAAACATATGCAAGGTGTGTTCTATTTTTGTAATAAAATCTTTGCAAGAACCAGGAATTTAGTTTCTGTTATCTCCGGTCACTGTGTTTCACAAGCCACTTTTTCTTTACACTGTTAAATTCAGGACTGAAAATGCTGATATGTACTATGGTCATCTGTGTGCCACATCATTACTTATGCCAAACAGCTGCAAAGTTGCTACAAGAGTGGAAGAAGGAGAGAACTCTTCCCACTGGAGCAACCAAAAGTCCTAGGACGGAAGGAAGCCTCCAAGCCAAATCACAATGAATGGTGGTCTTCGCTTGTATGATAGCCAACATGGACGAAAGCAAAGCAACAGGAAACAAGAAGCTAGAGAGAGAACTATGATTCTGGTTTGGCCTAGGACACCAGAATCAGGGCACCACAGAATCACTTAGTGCTAATTCCCTTCACAATTCCTTCAATAATGAATCGTGGAGCACCTAAAAATGAAACCAGCACCTTGCTAGGTACTATGATGTAAATAACCTGAGTCTTTCTGCAGCGTTGAGAAACAAATCAACAATTTTGGAGTTACCAAGAAGGGGGTATGGGGAGAGGGGATGTTTACGTTCTAGAAATGGAGTAAGAACACCATAGGGTCATCTGTATTAGACTGGTGTCACGCAGTGTCACTAGTGGGACTCAAACATGGCCTCTCAAAGTTGGTTCTGTCCATTAACACATGAAGTTACAGGACTTCACCGCTTTTTTTTTTTTTTTAATTTTTTTTCGTTTATTTATTTTTGGGATAGAGAGAGACAGAGCATGAACGGGGGAGGGGCAGAGAGAGAGGGAGACACAGAATTGGAAACAGGCTCCAGGCTCTGAGCCATCAGGCTCTGAGCCATCAGCCCAGAGCCCGACGCGGGGCTCAAACTCACGGACCGCGAGATCGTGACCTGGCTGAAGTCGGACGCTTAACCGACTGCGCCACCCAGGCGCCCCAGGACTTCACCGCTTTGTACCCTCTTGGAAGGAACATGACCCACGATGCACCTTCACCGTCCACCCCTTTCATCACAATACATGGTTCCCAAGGACAGACTCTGTCCTAATGGATGAATCCAATTCACAGAAGTTAATTGTTTCCAGAGTTCTTTTCATGTCCTGAAATACACAGTATCACAATGCGCTGAAGGAAAAGGCTGTGCGGACAATCTGCATTGCTGCTAAATAATCATTTTCACTGGGCTTTATCTGGGCTGCACATGCCTTTAATCTGCTTTTAAAAACATTAAAACTCATTGAATATACTTCTAAAAATGAATAAGGCAATAGAAAAGGAACGCATTAATGACGATTCACATAACCTGTTAAAATTTTAACCCAGTTTGTTATTTAGTGTGCTGTGAATCAAATTAATTACAAATATTGGTACTGACAACGTACGCATAATTAGTTTCTAATCTTTACTGCTTTAACACAGTCGAGGTGCAAAAAAAGACTTCTAAGTGCTCTCTGACTATATTAATAGACTGCTTAGAGGTAAACTATTGTAATCTATATGCATTTTATTCACACATAACTCTCTGACAGCTCTCTTGTGATACTTACCAATCCAGGGCCAACAAGGATTGAAATGGTTTGGTGAGCACTTACCACAAATGCAAACTAGTATCTACCAAGAGATGATGTGATTTTTAAAGAAACGCAACTTTCCAAGCATATGGTTTTCAAAGGTTAAATTCACCCAAATATACAGGATCGGTGTCCTACTTGTACTGAACGGGCAACAACCACTATTCTGTAACCTGTAAATCTAAATAAGGGCACTGCCAGATAATAACTAAGGCACCCCCAAATCTACTTTGATGCTGGAGGGCACTTGAGATTGAGATGAACCTCTTCATTTTACAGATGGGGATACAGAGAATTATCAGAGAAACTGTGTCTTATCAAGGTCCCACCCACTGTAAAGTCTGTCAATTTCTAGTCCAGTGATCGATCCTCTGTGCCTCATGGACATTCCAGGTGTCCCTTTAGGGCTTCGTAAGTGTGCTGTGAGAGGAAAAAACAAAACAAAACAAAAAAAAACAAAAAAAAAAAAAGGAGCGGGGTAGCATCCTCTAGATGTGATTGATGGGCAAGTAATAAGATCCTTTTCATAAGTCACATCTTGGAATTTCATCACTTTTAATTATTCTTCAGGGATATTACAAGATTTTATATACTATTTTTTCTAAAATTTCCTGTTGATAAAATAGTCCTTATAGAAGAGCTTCAATCATCAGTTAGCACCTTGGTAGGAATGCTAACAAAATAAGGAGAGAATTGCCATGAAGTCACTGAACAAAGAGAGGTAGGATGTTCGAATGCACAGAAAAGGAAAATGATTTGAGCCAAATGT
Source organism: Herpailurus yagouaroundi (assembly GCF_014898765.1). NCBI lineage: Eukaryota > Metazoa > Chordata > Mammalia > Carnivora > Felidae > Herpailurus > Herpailurus yagouaroundi. The sequence goes on from NW_024412421.1 coordinate 6,056,082, forward strand.
AAGGAAGAACCTTCCTACAATCAGAGCAAAATCAAATGGATGGAGGCAGTGGATTCGCCATCATTGGATGTGTCCAGGTAGCAAATGGCCTCATTTGTCAAGGATGCTCTATAGATCTTTTGAGAATCAGCTAAGGGTTGGCCTACAATAACTCTTAAATTGCTCTCTAACTCCCAGATCTCCCTATGCATTGAAAACAAAATTTACAAGGTAGATGCTTAGAGAATCGAGGGTGGCTTGAGACAAAAACGGGGAAGACACCAAAGATAAACTCTATTTACTTCGTATTTTTTATAAAGTAAGATTGCCTAGAGAACAACTGAATAAAGAGAGAGAAGACCTACTTGAAGCCACAGAGTCCCTTACCATATCCTATCAAGTGGCATCTAGAAGTGAGGGCTGTGAAGCATCTAGATCCCTAAGATACCACTGAGACCTCTAAGTCCCGAACATCTTTCAGAGTCACAGACCACGAAGCTGCTTTCAATTCCCATCACTTCTGTAAGGAGGCGTTAAAATACAGAATTTATTATTTTAACTAGGAGTAGGCAACAACAGATTTATTCGGCGGACACTAAAATCGGATACATTATTGTTATTATATACATTACACGTTACATACATTATCATTCTATTTCTCTAACCCCTCCTCCAAAGGGATTATGAGTTTTGTGTTTTAGAATTCTATACAGATATGCTTGGTGCTGTGAAAAGCACATTAATTAATTAATGTCAGCAAGTATGCATTTCTTTATTTCGAATTAGCAAGTGTGTAGAAAAGCTCATCACCTTTAATCCAAGACATGGTCGGGTCTCCTGAATGAACTGCCACTGTAGAGCCCAGCATACACTACAGGTCAGAATTCCCCAGGAAGTGTGCCACGCGCGGGTTACAACCAAGGGTGGAAATCAGTCTGGAATTTGGGAACCCTAAAAGTAAACGAATAAAAACCTATGGATTCCAAATTAGGTGCAGGACCTTGGATGGTTCCAGAAACGTGGCTTCAAAAGCATCCCGGTTAAAGTCACCTCCAGGTGACAGTTATGCCAAGAATCTGACCCAGTCATCTAAGTGACCAGGTAGACTTGAGGTGGGGAGTGCCTCCCCCCAGCCCTGGTTCTGTTCACCCATTTTGGCTACTATGCTGTTACATTCATTGAGTACAATGATGTGAAAAGGTTGGGGGAGCACTATTCCTGGTAACTCCAACACCATTTTGCTTTCTGTGACTAAACAGTTTATCTTATGTTCCTTTAAACTAGAACCGGAGGGATGCGGGGCACTCCTTGTGTTTTCTTACCCTCCAAGGAATTTTAAATCGTGTACCCAGTTTGTACTTCCAAACAATTCCATAAGGCAGAACATTTCCCTGACCGTGGCTTGATGAGGGTAAACTGAGAAATGTGGGTTTTTTTGTCATTTTTAAACAGATGTCCTTTTCTCATGTGCTTCCTCTTCCCTTTCTTCATCTCCTGTCCCTTATCTCTACTTTCACTAGAAGATATCAAAAGAAATTGTCATCATTTCATGGGAGCATCTTTAATGAGGCCGCCACTCACGTGTCATGAAAGCTAACTCCAGGCTCACCTATGCAGAAGGAGTTCCAATACCACTTGAGCCTTGCAGCCAAAATGCCATAAAAGCACCAGGCATCTGAAATAACAATTACTTAAGATATTTGGCATATACTGTTGTCCTAAACATGTCGCTTCCTAAGTACTCATTTATCAAGAGACCTGCATAAGTAGCAGGTGCCAAACAAATGCTACAGAGGAATATTTCCAATATGCTGAATGATGGTTCTTGTCCCCCAGTGAAGGCTACCATGGCTGAGCAAAAAAGATGCTGAGTTGTCTGAAAAGTCACATAAGCCCCATCTGAGCATCCAACGCTATGTTGTTACCATCTTCTGTTCTTTCCAGAAAGATCTGCAAGGCAGGTGAGCTGAGGACCGTAACAAACTGGATTAGCATGGAGAGCTTTTTGCCCTATTTATTGAAATTAAATGCTAATTGGTCCCAGAGCTGCAGACAAATCTGAGATACAAAATAGTGTAAATCATGGGCATTTCTCCTTCTACTAGTCTGAAGTCTCCTAAAAAAAACCACAGGTGCTGGCCTATA